>NW_028270143.1:135883534-136048534 GCF_037043375.1 Chiloscyllium plagiosum | reverse complement strand
AGGAGAGGGGCGGGAGGAGAGGGGCGGGAGGAGAGGGGCGGGAGGAGAGGGGCGGGAGGAGAGGGGCGGGAGGAGAGGGGCGGGAGGAGAGGGGCGGGAGGAGAGGGGCGGGAGGAGAGGGGCGGGAGGAGAGGGGCGGGAGGAGAGGGGCGGGAGGAGAGGGGCGGGAGGAGAGGGGCGGGAGGAGAGGGGCGGGAGGAGAGGGGCGGGAGGAGAGGGGCGGGAGGAGAGGGGCGGGAGGAGAGGGGCGGGAGGAGAGGGGCGGGAGGAGAGGGGCGGGAGGAGAGGGGCGGGAGGAGAGGGGCGGGAGGAGAGGGGCGGGAGGAGAGGGGCGGGAGGAGAGGGGCGGGAGGAGAGGGGCGGGAGGAGAGGGGCGGGAGGAGAGGGGCGGGAGGAGAGGGGCGGGAGGAGAGGGGCGGGAGGAGAGGGGCGGGAGGAGAGGGGCGGGAGGAGAGGGGCGGGAGGAGAGGGGCGGGAGGAGAGGGGCGGGAGGAGAGGGGCGGGAGGAGAGGGGCGGGAGGAGAGGGGCGGGAGGAGAGGGGCGGGAGGAGAGGGGCGGGAGGAGAGGGGCGGGAGGAGAGGGGCGGGAGGAGAGGGGCGGGAGGAGAGGGGCGGGAGGAGAGGGGCGGGAGGAGAGGGGCGGGAGGAGAGGGGCGGGAGGAGAGGGGCGGGAGGAGAGGGGCGGGAGGAGAGGGGGAAGAGAAGAGAGGGGGAAGAGAAGAGAGGGGGAAGAGAAGAGAGGGGGAAGAGAAGAGAGGGGGAAGAGAAGAGAGGGGGAAGAGAAGAGAGGGGGAAGAGAAGAGAGGGGGAAGAGAAGAGAGGGGGAAGAGAAGAGAGGGGGAAGAGAAGAGAGGGAGAAGAGAAGAGAGGGAGAAGAGAGAGGGAGAAGAGAGAGGGAGAAGAGAGAGAGGGAGAAGAGAGAGAGGGAGAAGAGAGAGAGGGAGAAGAGAGAGAGGGAGAAGAGAGAGAGGGCGAAGAGAGAGAGGGCGAAGAGAGAGAGGGCGAAGAGAGAGAGGGCGAAGAGAGAGAGGGCGAAGAGAGAGAGGGCGAAGAGAGAGAGGGCGAAGAGAGAGAGGGCGAAGAGAGAGAGGGCGAAGAGAGAGAGGGCGAAGAGAGAGAGGGCGAAGAGAGAGAGGGCGAAGAGAGAGAGGGCGAAGAGAGAGAGGGCGAAGAGAGAGAGGGCGAAGAGAGAGAGGGCGAAGAGAGAGAGGGCGAAGAGAGAGAGGGCGAAGAGAGAGAGGGCGAAGAGAGAGAGGGAGAAGAGAGAGAGGGAGAAGAGAGAGAGGGAGAGGGAGAGGGGGAGAGGGAGAGAGCGCATGAGACAGGGTGCATGATACTAACTGACAGTACTCCTCAATGGTCCATCTGCAAATCTAGGCTAATTCCTCTGACAGGCAGCATCCAGGGAACAGGAGAATCAACATTTCGGGCATAAGCCCTTCTTCAGGAATGAGGAAGGTGTGCCAAGCAGGCTAAGATAAAAGGTAGGGAGGAGGGACTTGGGGGAGGGGCGACGGGAATGCGATACGTGGAAGGAGGTTAAGGTGAGGGTGATAGGCCGGGGTGGGGGTGGGGGCGGAGAGGTCAGGAAGAAGATTGCAGGTCAAGAAGGCGGTGCTGAATCTGAGGGTTGGGACTGAGACAAGGTGGGGGGAGGGGAAATGAAGCTGGAGAAATCTGCATTCATCCCTTGTGGTTGGAGGGTTCCGAGGCGGAAGATGAGGCGCTGTTCCTCCAGGAGTCATGTTGCTATGGTCTGGCGATGGAGGAGGCCAAGGACCTGCATGTCCTTGGTGGAGTGTGAGGGGGAGTTAAAGTGTTCAGCCACAGGGCAGTTGGGTTGGTTGGTCCGGGTGACCCAGAGGTATTCTCTGAAATGCTCCGCAAGTAGGCAGCCTGTCTCCCCAATATAGAGGAGGCCACATCGGGTGCAGCAGATGCAGTAAATGATGTATGTGGAGGTGCAGGTGAATTTGTGGGGGATATGGAAGGATCCCTTGGGGCCTTGGAGGGAGGTGATGTGGGAGGTGTGGGTGCAAGTTTTGCATTTCTTGCGGTTGCAGGGGAAGGTGCCGGGAGTGGAGGTTGGGTTGGTGGGGGGTGTGGATCTGACGAGGGAGTCGCAGAGGGAGTGGTCTTTCCAGAACGCTGATAGGGGAGGGGAGGGAAATATATCCCTGGTGGTGGGGTCCGCTTGGAGGTGGCGGAAATGACGAAGGATGATACGATGTATCTGGAGGTTGGTGGGTGGTAGGTGAGGACCAGTGGGGTTCTGTCCTGGTGGCGGTTGTAGGGACGGGGTTCAAGGGCGGAGGAGCGGGAAGTGGAGGAGATGCGGTGGAGGGCATCGTCGATCACGTCTGAGGGGAAATTGCGGTCTTTGAAGAAGGAGGCCATCTGGGTTGTACGGTATTGGAACTGGTCCTCCTAGGAGCAGATGCGGCGGAGACGAAGGAATTGGGAATATGGGCTGGCATTTTTACAGGGGGGAAGGGTGGGAGGAGGTGTAGTCTAGGTAGCTGTGGGAGTCAGTCGGTTTATAGTATACATCCGTGTTGAGTCGGTCGTCTGAGGAAGAGATGGAGAGGCCTAGGAAGGGGAGGGAGGAGTCTGAGACGGTCCAGGTAAATTTGAGGTCAGGGTGGAAGGTGTTAGTAAAGTGGATGAACTGTTCAACCTCCTCGTGGGAGCACAAGGCAGCACCGATACAGTCACCGATGTAGCGGAGGAAAAGATGGGGGGTGGGACCAGTGTAGCTGCGGAAGATGGACTGTTCCACATATCCTACGAAGAGGCAGGCATAGCTGGGGCCCATGCGGGTGCCCATGGCTACTCCTTTGGTTTGGAGGAAGTGGGAGGATTGGAAAGAGAAGTTGTTCAGGGTGAGGACCAGTTCAGTCAGTCGAAGGAGGGTGTCAGTGGAAGGGTACTGGTTGGTACGGCGGGAAAGGAAGAAGCGGAGGGCTTTGAGTCCTTCGTGATGGGGGATGGCGGTGTATAGGGACTGGATGCCCATGGACATGCACTGACACTCCTTCGACTGACTGAACTGGTCCTCACCCTGAACAACTTCTCTTTCCAATCCTCCCACTTCCTCCAAACCAAAGGAGTAGCCATGGGCACCCGTATGGGCCCCAGCTATGCCTGCCTCTTCGTAGGATATGTGGAACAGTCCATCTTCCGCAGCTACACTGGCACCACCCCCCACCTTTTCCTCCGCTACATCGGTGACTATATCGGCGCTGCCTCGTGCTCCCACAAGAAGGTTGAACAGTTCATCCACTTCACCAACACCTTCCACCCCAACCTCAAATTCACCTGGACCATCTCAGACTCCTCCCTCCCCTTCCTAGATCTCTCCATTTCTATCTCGGGGGACTGACTCAACACGGACATTTACTATAAACCGACTGACTCCCACAGCTACCTAGACTACACCTCCTCCCACCCTGCCCCCTGTAAAAACGCCATCCCATATTCCCAATTCCTTCGCCTTCGCCGCATCTGCTCCCAGGAGGACCAGTTCCAAAACCGAACAACCCAGATGGCCTCCTTCTTCAAAGACCGCAATTTCCCCTCAGACGAGGTCAATGATGCTCTCCACCACATCTCCTCCACTTCCCGCACCTCCGCCCTGGAACCCCGCCCCTCCAACCGCCACCAGGACAGAACCCCACTGGTCCTCACCTACCACCCCACCAACCTCCAGATACATTGTATCATCCGCCGTCATTTCCGCCACCTCCAAACGGACCCCACCACCAAGGATATATTTCCCTCTCCTCCCCTATCAGCTTTCCGGAAAGGCCACTCCCTCCGCGACTCCCTCATCAGATCCACACCCCCCACCGACCCAACCTCCACTCCCGGCACCTTCCCCTGCAACCGCAAGAAATGCAAAACTTGCGCCCGCACCTCCCCCCTCACTTCCCTCCAAGGCCCCAAGGGATCCTTCCATATCCGCCACAAATTCACCTGCACCTCCACACACATCGTTTACTGCATCCGCTGTACCCGATGTGGCCTCCTCTACATTGGGGAGACAGGCCGCCTACTTGTGGAACGTTTCAGGGAACACCTCTGGGACACCCGGACCAACCAACCCAACCACCCCATGGCTGAACACTTTAACTCCCCCTCCCACTCCACCAAGGACATGCAGGTCCTTGGCCTCCTCCATCAACAGACCATGGCAACACGACGCCTGGAGGAAGAGCGCCTCATCTTCCGCCTTGGAACCCTCCAACCACAAGGGATGAATGCAGATTTCTCCAGCTTCATTTCCCCTCCCCCCACCTTTTCTCAGTCCCAACCCTCAGATTCAGCACCGCCTTCTTGACCTGCAATCTTCTTCCTGACCTCTCCGCCTCCCCACCCCCTCTCCAGCCTATCACCCTCACCTTAACCTCCTTTCACCTATCGCATTCCCAACGCCCCTCCACCAAGTCCCTGCACCCTATCTTTTATCTTAGTCTGCTTGGCACACCCTCCTCATTCCTGAAGAAGGGCTTATGCCCGAAACGTCAATTCTCCTGCTCCTTAGATGCTGCCTGACCTGCTGCGCTTTTCCAGCAACACATTTTTAAGCTCTGATCTCCAGCATCTGCAGTCCTCACTTTCTCCGAATTCCTCTGACAACAGAGGAATGTGTTTCTATCTCCTCTGACCCACTACTAACATGGCAATTAGTGTAATATTGGTGCACCTATTTTCAAGGGAGAAAGGGAGTACTGCAGATGCTGGAGATCAGAGTCAAGTGTGTGTTGCTGGGAAAGCGCAGCAGGTCAGGCAGCACTGATTTCAGACTCAGTGATAAGATGTGGGCACCACAGGCTCAGTCAGCATTTGTCATTCACCATCAGCCGGAGGGCAAGGTCAGAGTCAGCACACTGCCACGGGTGTGGAGTCACACAGCATCGAGACCCGTTAATGAATGCGATTTCCACGCCGAACGAACAACTTAACAATCAACAGTGATCACATAGTGACTGAAATTGCACTGCATCACCTATAAGGATGGGATTTCCAACCCATAATTCCTCACGCAGTGACAGTGCTCGCCGGGACGGGCGGCGCCGCAGTGAGGGGGCTCGCCGGGACGGGCGGCGCCGCAGTGAGGGGGCTCGCCGGGACGGGCGGCGCCGCAGTGAGGGGGCTCGCCGGGGCGGGCGGCGCCGCAGTGAGGGGGCTCGCCGGGGCGGGCGGCGCCGCAGTGAGGGGGCTCGCCGGGGCGGGCGGCGCCGCAGTGAGGGGGCTCGCCGGGGCGGGCGGCGCCGCAGTGAGGGGGCTCGCCGGGGCGGGCGGCGCCGCAGTGAGGGGGCTCGCCGGGGCGGGCGGCGCCGCAGTGAGGGGGCTCGCCGGGGCGGGCGGCGCCGCAGTGAGGGGGCTCGCCGGGGCGGGCGGCGCCGCAGTGAGGGGGCTCGCCGGGGCGGGCGGCGCCGCAGTGAGGGGGCTCGCCGGGGCGGGCGGCGCCGCAGTGAGGGGGCTCGCCGGGGCGGGCGGCGCCGCAGTGAGGGGGCTCGCCGGGGCGGGCGGCGCCGCAGTGAGGGGGCTCGCCGGGGCGGGCGGCGCCGCAGTGAGGGGGCTCGCCGGGGCGGGCGGCGCCGCAGTGAGGGGGCTCGCCGGGGCGGGCGGCGCCGCAGTGAGGGGGCTCGCCGGGGCGGGCGGCGCCGCAGTGAGGGGGCTCGCCGGGGCGGGCGGCGCCGCAGTGAGGGGGCTCGCCGGGGCGGGCGGCGCCGCAGTGACGGGGCTCGCCGGGACGGGCGGCGCCGCAGTGACGGGGCTCGCCGGGACGGGCGGCGCCGCAGTGACGAGGCTCGCCGGGACGGGCGGCGCCGCAGTGACGGGGCTCGCCGGGGCGGGCGGCGCGCAGTGACGGGGCTCGCCGGGGCGGGCGGCGCCGCAGTGAGGGGGCTCGCCGGGGCGGGCGGCGCCGCAGTGAGGGGGCTCGCCGGGACCGGCGGCGCCGCAGTGAGGGGGCTCGCCGGGACCGGCGGCGCCGCAGTGAGGGGGCTCGCCGGGACCGGCGGCGCCGCAGTGAGGGGGCTCGCCGGGACCGGCGGCGCCGCAGTGAGGGGGCTCGCCGGGACCGGCGGCGCCGCAGTGAGGGGGCTCGCCGGGACCGGCGGCGCCGCAGTGAGGGGGCTCGCCGGGACAGGCGGCGCCGCAGTGAGGGGGCTCGCCGGGACCGGCGGCGCCGCAGTGAGGGGGCTCGCCGGGACAGGCGGCGCCGCAGTGAGGGGGCTCGCCGGGACAGGCGGCGCCGCAGTGAGGGGGCTCGCCGGGACAGGCGGCGCCGCAGTGAGGGGGCTCGCCGGGACAGGCGGCGCCGCAGTGAGGGGGCTCGCCGGGACAGGCGGCGCCGCAGTGAGGGGGCTCGCCGGGACAGGCGGCGCCGCAGTGAGGGGGCTCGCCGGGACAGGCGGCGCCGCAGTGAGGGGGCTCGCCGGGACAGGCGGCGCCGCAGTGAGGGGGCTCGCCGGGACAGGCGGCGCCGCAGTGAGGGGGCTCGCCGGGACAGGCGGCGCCGCAGTGAGGGGGCTCGCCGGGACAGGCGGCGCCGCAGTGAGGGGGCTCGCCGGGACAGGCGGCGCCGCAGTGAGGGGGCTCGCCGGGACAGGCGGCGCCGCAGTGAGGGGGCTCGCCGGGACAGGCGGCGCCGCAGTGAGGGGGCTCGCCGGGACAGGCGGCGCCGCAGTGAGGGGGCTCGCCGGGACAGGCGGCGCCGCAGTGAGGGGGCTCGCCGGGACAGGCGGCGCCGCAGTGAGGGGGCTCGCCGGGACAGGCGGCGCCGCAGTGAGGGGGCTCGCCGGGACAGGCGGCGCCGCAGTGAGGGGGCTCGCCGGGACAGACGGCGCCGCAGTGAGGGGGCTCGCCGGGACAGACGGCGCCGCAGTGAGGGGGCTCGCCGGGACAGGCGGCGCCGCAGTGAGGGGGCTCGCCGGGACAGGCGGCGCCGCAGTGAGGGGGCTCGCCGGGACAGGCGGCGCCGCAGTGAGGGGGCTCGCCGGGACAGGCGGCGCCGCAGTGAGGGGGCTCGCCGGGACAGGCGGCGCCGCAGTGAGGGGGCTCGCCGGGACAGACGGCGCCGCAGTGAGGGGGCTCTCCGGGACAGACGGCGCCGCAGTGAGGGGGCTCTCCGGGACAGACGGCGCCGCAGTGAGGGGGCTCTCCGGGACAGACAGCGCCGCAGTGAGGGGGCTCTCCGGGACAGACAGCGCCGCAGTGAGGGGGCTCTCCGGGACAGACAGCGCCGCAGTGAGGGGGCTCTCCGGGACAGACAGCGCCGCAGTGAGGGGGCTCTCCGGGACAGACAGCGCCGCAGTGAGGGGGCTCTCCGGGACAGACAGCGCCGCAGTGAGGGGGCTCACCGGGACAGACAGCGCCGCAGTGAGGGGGCTCACCGGGACAGACAGCGCCGCAGTGAGGGGGCTCACCGGGACAGACAGCGCCGCAGTGAGGGGGCTCACCGGGACAGACAGCGCCGCAGTGAGGGAGTTGAGAGATTCAGAGCCGTGGGGAGGGGGTTCAGGGACAATAACGGAACACATTGAATGTTATGGGATAAATGTGCACCATGAGTGGGTCTAACCAATTTGCTGAGAGGGGGCAGTACACGGTGTTGAGGGTGAGAGGGAAGAGAATGTCACTGTGTCTGCCTGGTAAACGGCCACACCTTTAACTGGGAGATACTGCCAATACCTCCGTGGCATACAGTCACCTCTGTGTTTAAGCAAGGAAAATATCTATTAAGCCCAGACGAAAATAATCTTGCGATAGTCCCAAGCATAATGAGACAGCAAGCAGACAAACCGATGCTGGAGCAGAAAAGGAGCTGGTTAATAGGAGCTAGAAAATTTTCAAGGATAACGTTAATAACCAGAGTGAGGGGGTAGGGGGTTATATGTCATCAGAAATGGAGATCCCAGTGTTAATTGCCCTGGGTGCAAATAACAACAGAGCATAAAGACAGCCAGTCAGCCCAGTGAGTCTGTGCTGGCTCTCTGTACGGTAATCTGGTCAGTCCCCTCCCCGTCTCCCTACAACTTCCATTCCCCTCAAATCCCTGTCCAATTTGCTTTTGAAACTGTTCCTTGTCTCTCTATCCAGCCCTGTAGTGGACAGTGTGTCCCAGGTCACTGCCATTTGCTGTGTCATCCAGTTTTCCTCACCTTCCCCTGTGCCTCTTACCCGGAATCTTCAATCTCTCTCTCCCCCCAGTCCTTGCAGCATCAGCTAATGGTGAGACATTTCCTCGTCTACCCTACACAAACCAGTCAGAATCTCGTCCACCTCGATCGATCGGATCTCCCTCAATGCTTCTGCTCCGAGGAGATTCTCCAACCTCACCCGGAACTGAAATCCCTCATCCCTGGGACCATTCTGGTAAATCTCTCGGCACCCTCTCAGAGTCCCTCACATCCTTCCTGAGGGGTGGGGGGTATGACTGGAACTCTGGCCTAAGCAGGGTCTGATCAAGGTTCACAGTCTCTTTACTGCTTTCTCTATGTTTGAAGTCCAGAGCCCCATGTGCTTTACTAACCACCCTCTCTGTGTCCACCACCATCGAAATTGCATGTATATGAAAGCCCAGCTCCCTCTGTCCCTGCAAACCCCTCAGAACTGCATTCTGATACCTCTCTTCCAGGTATTCCCAGCTTGAAGTTCGATTCCTCTCGCTGACAGGATTTCCGTACAATCTTCAGAACCGTATCACTTTGTATATACCCCCTCTCCCTGTCCCTTTGGGTAAAATATATCCCCTCACCCTCTGTATTCAACTCCATCTGTCATTTGTCTGAAGCATGGTTGTAAATTGCTCATGATCAGGGGTTAAATATTGCAAGTGATACTAGGTCTTTTGAGCGGATGGAGAGTTTTATTGATTAACAATATTATGGAATAGGGAGGGAGGATTGATGAAAATCAGGGGAGAACCCTACAGTTACAGGAATATGGGAAGGTTTGAAATGCTGCTGTATATAGTAACAGGTCTGTAGAGGTAACGGCAGCACAGTGGCTCAGTGGTTAGCACTGCTGCCTCACAGCACCAGGGTCCCAGGTTCAATTCCTGCCTTGGGTGACTGTGTGGAGTTTGGACATTCTCCCAGTTTCCTCCCACAGTCCAAAGATGTGCAGGTCAGGTGAATTGGCCATACTAAATTGCCCATGGTGTTAGGTGCATTAGTCAGAGGGAAATGGGTCTGGGTGGGTTACTCTTCGGAGGGTCGGTGTGGACTGGTTGGGCCGAAGGGCCTGTTTCCACACTGTAGGGAATCTAATATAAAAACTCATCATACTGCTGTGAGCTGAGCAAAAGAGCAAACCTTCTTCCCCAGGAAAGCAGCAGTGAACTCGGAGAGCAGTAAAGGCCACAGGAACAGGTGGTGGCCATTCAGCCCGCTAAGCCTCCCCGGCCATTCAATTCAATAAGGGCTGACCACCTGCCTGACGGCCATTTCTCTGCATAATCCTCATATGTTCCGCGATGTCATTCATCTCCAGAAATCTATTGATCTCGGTCTTGACAATGCTCATGACTAAAGCTTCTACAGCCCTCTGGGGTAGAGAATTTCCAAGATTCATCACAATCCTAAAGACTTACAATACAGATGGATGGTCTTTGTGGTTTTCATAAATGACTTGGATGAACAAAGAACATCACAGCACAGGAACAGGCCCTTCGGCCCTCCAAGCCTGCGCCGATCCAGGTCCTCGATCTAAACCTGTCGCCTGGTTTCTAAGGATCTGTATCCCTCTGCTCCCTGCCCATTCATGTGTCTATCTAGACACATCTTAAATGACACTATCATTCCCACCCCCACCACCTCTGCTGGTAATGTGTTCCAGGCCCCACCACAACTAGCCACGAAACGACACAGCCAGCTATCCTTAGTAGCCACACACTCAGATGACAAGCAACATGAGTTCGACTGGGACAACACTACTATTATAGGACAAGCCAAACAGAGAACAGCCAGGGAATTCCTAGAGGCATGGCACTCATCCACAGATTCTATCAATAAACACATCGAGCTGGACGCAATATACCGGCCACTGCAGCGGACAGCTGGAACTGACAACCGGAAGCGGCAGAGACAAACCACTATAAATGCCGGAAGAAACATCACAGAAGCGCTTCACAGGAGGCTCCCAAGCACTGAGGATGTCACCTAGACAGGGGACGAAACATCTGCAACACAAATTCCCAGCTCGGCGAACAGAACCACTACATTTCCTCCCAGAATCCAAAGATGTGCAGCTGAGGTGAATTGGCCATGCTAAATTGCTGTAGGTGCATTAGTCAGGGGTGAATGTAGGGGAATGGATCTGGGTGGGTTGCTCTTCGGAAGGTCGGTGTGGATTTGTTGGGCCAAAGGGCCTGTTTCCACACTGTAGGGAATCTAATCTAAAAATCTAACCTCTTCAGGTTCACTGTCTCAATGCTTAACAGCATCAAGGAGACCGCCCTGAATGCATTTCCACAAGGGTGTGCACTGGCTACTCCAATCAAAACGGTCATGGACAGATCAACTTATGGTAAATAGTTGATCCCTTGTGATGGTTCTCTCATCACCCTTGTTAATTCACAAAACGTGGGTATAACTGATTGGGCCAACATTTGCTGACTATTCCTGGTTGCAGGTGATGAGTTGCCTTCTTCAACTGCAACAGTCCACGAGCTGAATGTATTTCAGGCTGAAGAGGGGCAGTAATTTCTGATGGTAATTTCAGGAGAACCTCCTTGATCAGTCCAACTGGAATGGAGGCTTTGCTGGAGCTGGTGTTGGGGAATGAAGTGGGTCAAGGAGACACGGGTTTGAGGGGGAGAAATGGGGTAAGACTGATCACTGTACAAAGTTTGGATTAGTAACAGAATAACAGGAAACAAACTGAGCTGTTAAATTAAAAGAGGGTAAAGTGGAATGTGAAGGCAGAGGGGGAATCAAGGCAGAATAAAATGGAACCAGAGATGGCAGATCGAACTGTAATGAACAACGGGTGATCTTTGAGGAGATGATTCAGATACAGGCTGTGTCTATTCCAACAAGGAGGAAAGGTGAAGAAGTCAGACCTACAGCTCCTTGGGTGATCAGGGAGGGAGAGAATATGATAAAACACAAAGGAAGGGTATATGATGCTTGTCAGTCAATTCATCAAGAGAACACAGGTTCAAATACAATGAGTTAAGAGAGGAAGTGAAGAGATTTCAAACGATCAAGAGGAGAATTAGAGAACAACAGCTCTAAATCCTGCACTAATGTGTAAGAGTAAGTAGATAGCAAGTGTGGGAGCTGTTAGGAACAAAGGAGGACATAAATGTTCAGAGGTGCAGGGCAAGGTGAGAATATTTCCCAAGTACTTGAATAGAACCTTAGTTAACATGGAATATTGGAATACATATGGAATATTGGAGTTCAGGCCAATCAAATCAATGATGATGTTAGGACGTGGTAGAGCAGACCTGGGCTCAAATGGCCCTACTCGTTACCCTTATTTGTAAGTTCTCATTCACACTGAGGATATGATCATTGTGTGGTGTGGCTCTCTAGCTGGAAAGATACGGAACAAATCCAGGAGGGCTAGGGAAGCAACAGCAGCAGCAGCAGAATGGTATTCAACTTCAACCTGTACACTCATGGTCTGGTGTTCCTCCTCTGCCATTACCATCAAACTCAGTGAAACCTGAGTCAAAGATTTAAACTCTGTGCAGGGGATGTGGATGTCGCTGGCTGGCATTTATGAGAGTCACAGAGACATTCAGCATCGATACAGGTCCTTTGGCCCACCATTCTGGATTAGTGGTGCTGGAAGAGCACAGCAATTCAGGCAGCATCCGAGGACAGGCAAAATCGACGTTTCGGGCAAAAGCCCTTCATCAGGATTCCTGATGAAGGGCTTTTGCCCGAAACGTCGATTTTGCCTGTCCTCGGATGCTGCCTGAATTGCTGTGCTCTTCCAGCACCACTAATCCAGAATCTGGTTTCCAGCATCTGCAGTCATTGTTTTTACCTCTTTGGCCCACCATGTCTATGGTGACCATCAAACTACACTAATTCCATTCTCCTGCACTTGCTCCATAGCCAACTGTGCCCTGGCATTTTAAGCTCATCCAGATGCTTCTGCAAGAGTATTTGCCTCCACCACCCTCTCATTTCCTTATTCTACTGCCCTCTGGGTGAAACAAACCTTCCTCAGATCTCGGCCAAACCACTTAATCCTCATCTTTAACCCCTCAGGTCTCAGGCACAGGAAAATAATTCTCTCAACCTACTCTGCCTATACCTCCTTTAATGCTGTAAATCTCAATCAGACCACCCTCTACTCCAGGGAAAACAAACGCTGCCTATCCAGCTTCTCCTTAGAAATGAAACTGTCCAGCCCAGGCAACATCCTGGTGAATCTCCTCTGCATGCTCTCCAGCGACAATCACACCCTGCTGACAGTGTGGCGACCAGAATACCCACAATATGCTGTCTGTGGCCTGACCAATGTTAGGTAATAAAATACAGGAGCAGAATTAGGCCATTCAGTCCATCAAGTCTGCTCCACTGTTCAATCATGGCTGACATGTTTCTCAGTCCCATTCTCCAGGCTTTTCTCTGTAACCCTTGATCCTCTTACCAAACAAGATCCTATCCATCTCTGTCTTAAATACCCTCAATGACTTGGCCTCTAGAGAGTCACTCCCCCCACCCCCGCGCGCCCCCCCCCCCCCCCGACTGAAGAAATTCCTCCTCATCACAGTTCTAACGACAGTCCCTTCATTGTGAGGTTATGCTCGAGTCCCGGTCTCTCCTATTAGTGGAAACATCTTCCGTGTTCACTCTATCCAGGCCCCTCGGTATTCTCTAAGTTTAATCAGATTCCCCTCATCTTTCTAAACTCGATTGAGTTCAGACCCAGAGTCCTCAACCGCTCGTCATATGACAAGCCCTTCATCCCCGGGATCATTCTTGTAAACCTCCTCTGGACCCTCTCCAACACCAGCATATCTTTCCTTTGATACAGGGTCCAAAACTATATTTCACAATATTCCAAATGGAGTCTTACCAGAGTCTTCTCCAGCCCCAGCAGTTCCTCCCTGCTCTTGTATAAACTTGTAACGTACCAGTCAATTGAGGGCGAAGTAGAAATGAAGGCAAACATGACTAAGAATGAGGCCAGGCAGGGAAACACTGCTGAGGGAGTGGGGAGGTGGTCGGAAATACATGTGATTCAATGTGAGAAGTATAATAAGCAAGGTTGGTAAACTTAGAGCTCTGGTTAATACTGGAGCTGTCACATTATTGTGATTATGGAGACTTGTCTGAAAGAGGGATAGGACTGGCAGCTGAATGTCCCAGGATTGAGATGTTTCAGGTGTGATAGAAGGGGATGTTAAAGGGGTGGGGGATGTTGTATTAATGGTGAAGGATTGTCTCACAGCTGTATTGAGGGAGCACACATCGAGGAGGCACCTCAGGAATAGGAAAGGTAAAATCACAACTACAGGCCTCCCTACAGCCAGTGGGGTATAGAGGAGAGAATATGGAGACAGATTTTGGAAAGATATAAAAACAGCAGGGTTGTTGTGGTGGGTGATGCTAACTTCCACTATAATAACTGGGACACACTTTGTACTAGGGACTTGGATGGGGCAGAATTTTAAGAGCCATTCATCCAAGGACTGTTACCCCTATTCATGAGTATATTAAAATACACAGTATTATGGTCATTACTCCCAAAATGCTCCCCCACTGAAACTTCACTCACCTGGCTAAGCTCACCTTTCCCAAAACCAGGTCCAGTATAATCCCTTCTCTGGTTGGACTGTTAAACTGGGGGAGTGCAAACTACACCAATATTCAGTCATGTTGCGGCTGTACAGGACATTGGTTAGGCCATTGTTGGAATATTATGTGCAATTCTGGTCTCCTTCCTATCAGAAAGATGTTGTGAAACTTGAAAGGGTTCAGAAAAGATTTACAAGGATGTTGCCAGGGTTGGAGGATTTGAGCTATAGGGAGAGGCTGAACAGGCTGGGGCTGTTTTCCCTGGAGCGTCGGAGGCTAAGGGGTGACCTTATAGAGGTTTACAGAATTATGAGGGGCATAGATAGGATAAATAGACAAGGTCTTTTCCCTGGGGTCGGGGAGTCTAGAACTAGAGGGCATAGGTTTAGGGTGAGAGGGGAAAGATATAAAAGAGACCTACGGGGCAACTTTTTCACACAGAGGGTGGTACATGTATGGAATGAGCTGCCAGAGGAAGTGGTGGAGGCTGGTACAATTGCAACATTTAAAAGGCATCTGGATGGATATATGAATAGGGAGGGTTTGGAGGGATAGGGGTCGGGTGCTGGTAAATGGGACTGGATTAGGAATGTTGGTTTTCTCGTTGAGCTGGAGGATTCATTTCCAGACATTTTGTCACCCTACTAGGTAACATCTTCAGTGGGCCTCCGGTCAAAGCATTGTTTACAATTCCTGCTTTCTATTTATATGTTTGGATTTCTTTGGGTTGATGTCATTTTTTGTTCTTTTTCTCAGTGGGTGGAAGATGGGGTCTAACTCGATGTGTTTGCTAGTGCTTCCAAATAAACCTGTTGGACTATAACCTGGTGTAGTGTGATTTTTAACTTTGTACACCCCAGTCCAACATTGGCACCTCCAACTCAGCACTAGATCAGCTTAGGATGTCTCGTTGGCACAGATGAGTTGGACTGAAGGGTCTATTTCCTGCTGAATGACTCTATGACTTCCTACTTATTAATGTGAACATGTTCGAGAATTTCAGCATCCCTGGTTACAATGTCCTTCTCCTCTATCAATCCACGAGAAGTATTCACATACTGACCACCTCTAACTGCTCTGCCTTCTGAACTATTTGGTGCAAGCACACCCACAATGCAGTTAGGGAGGGCATTCCAGGCTGAATGGCAGAACTAGCCTGAAGGACTGTACGGTCTCATCTTGCTCCTTTGTTTGTCCCTTTGCTTTTCAATGCCAACAGCTCTACCTGAGTTAATCACACTCTTACACAAACATTATAATCAGCTCTTCTATAACATGATGGTTGCTTTCATGTACAACCCCAGGTTATAGAAAAACCATACTTTAGAAACAGTGCTTAAAGTGCATGACAACCAACACCACGTTTTAGAATTTTACACAATTATGATGCGATTAGGCAAAATTTAGGAGGCATAGGATGGGGAAGGAAACTGCAGGGGATGGGCACAATTGAAATGTGGAGTTTATTCAAGGAACAGCTACTGCGTGTCCTTGATAAGTATATACTAATCAGGCAGGGAGGTAGTTGTTCAGAGGGGGAGCCATAGTTTACTAAAGAACTTGAAGCTCTTGTCAAGAGGAAGAAGACGGCATTTGTGAGGATGAGGCGTGAGAGTTATGGGGCTGGAGAGTTATAAATTAACCAGAAAAGAACTAAAGAGAGGGCTAAGAAGAGTCAGGAGGGGACATGAGAAGTTGTTGGCTCAGGAAGGGGCCGTTTGGCCCTCCAAGCCCGAGCTGACCCAAGTCCACTGTCTAAACCCAATTCCTAAGCATCCGTAACCCTCTGCTCCTCACCTTCTCATGCATCTGTCCAGACACATCTTAAATGAATCGACCGTGCCTGCCTCTATCACCTCTGCTGACAACGTGTTCCAGACACCCACCACCCTCTGTGTGAGGTACTTACTGCGTGTATCCCCCTTAAACTTTCCACCTCTCACCTTGAAAGTATGACCTCTCGTTATTGAATCCTTCCCCCTGGGAAAAAGCTTGTCTCTATCCACCCTGTCTATACCCTTCATGATTTTGTAAACCTCAATCAGGTCTCCCCCTCAATCTTCTTTTTTCTAATGAAAACAATCCTAACCTACTCAACCTCTCTTCATAGCTAGCACCTTCCATACCAGGCAACATCCACGTAAACCTTCTCTGCACCTTCTCCAAAGCGTCCACATCCTTTTGGTAATGTGGCGACCAGAACTGTACACAGTATTTTAAATGCAGCATAACCAAAGTCTTGTACAATTTTAACATGACTTGCCAGCTCTTATACTCAATACCCCGTCCAATTAAGGCAAGCATACTATATGACTTCTTGACCACTCTATCCACCTGTGCAGCCACCTTCAGGGTACAATGGACCTGCACTCCCAGATCTCTCTGCCCATCAACTTTTCCCAAGGCTCTTCCGTTCATTGTATAATTCGCTCTAGAATTAACTTCCCAAAATACATCACCTCACATTTGCCTGGATTGAGCTCCATCTGCCACTTCTCTGCCCAACTCTCCAGTCTATCTATATCCTCCTGTATTCTCTGACAGTCCCCTATGCTTTCTGCTACTCCACCAATCTTCGTGTCATCTACAAACTTGCTGATCATACCAACAATGCCCTCTTCCAGATCATTGATGTCTATCACAAACAACAGTGGCCCTAATACTGATCCCTGTGGGACACCACTGGTCACCTTTCTCCATTTTGAGAAACTTCCTTCAACTACTACTCTCTGTCTCCTGTTGCTCAACCAGTTCTTTATCCACCTCGCTAGAACACCCTGCACATCATATGACTTCACATGGATCAGGGCAAACCCTAAGGCCTTCTACAGATATATCAGGAATAAAAGAACGACTAGAGTAAGATTAGGGCCAAAGACAATAGTGGAAAGCTGTGTGTGGAATCTGAGGACATAGGGAAGGTCTTAATGAATAATTTTCATCAGTATTGATGAGGCCAATGTTAGTGAGAATACAGAGATACAGGCTACTAGATTAGATGGGATTGAGGTTGACAAAGAGGAGGTTTTAGCAATTTTGGAAGATCTGGAAATGGATAAGACTCGTGGGCCGGATGGGATTTATCCTCGGATTCTCTGGGAGGTCAGGGAGAAGATTGCAGAGCCTTTGGCTTTGATCTTTATGTCATCATTGTCAAAAGGAGTAGTGCCAGAAGACTGGAGGATAGCAAATGTTGTTCCCTTGTTTAGGAAGGAAAGTCGGGACAGCCCTGGAAATTATAGGCCAATGAGCCTCACTTCGGTTGTGGGTAAGGTGTTGTACAAGATTATAAGAGATAGGATTTATAATCATCTGGAAAGGAATAATTTGATTAGGGATAGTCAACACGGTTTTGTGAAGGGTAGATCGTGTCTCACTAACCTTTTTGAGTTCTTCAAGAAGGTGACAAAACAGGTGGGTGAAGGTAAAGCAATTGATGTGGTGGATATGGATTTCAGTAAGGCGTTTGATAAGGTTCCACATGATATGCTATTGAACAAAATAAGGAGTTTCGGAATTGAAGGTAATTTAGTGGTTTGGATCAGAAGTTGGCTAGCTGAAAGAAGACAGAGGGTGGTGACTGATGGGAAATGTTCATCCTGGAGCTCAGTTATCAGTGGTGGGCTTCAAGGATCGGTTTAGGGGTCACTGCTGTTTGTCATTTTTATAAATGATCTGGAGGTGGGAGTAGATGGGTGGGTCAGTAAATTTGTGGATGACATTAAGGTAGGCAGAGTTGTGGATAGTGCCGACAGATGTTGTGGGTTACAGGGGGACATAGCTAAGCTGCAGAGCTGGGCTAAGAAGTGGCAAATGGAGTTTAATGTGGAAAAGTGTGATATAGTTCACTTTGGAAGTAGTCACGGGAATGCAGGTACTGGGCTAATGGTAAAATTCTTGGCAGTGTAGATGAACAGTGAGATCTCAGAGATCAGGTACATAAATCCCTGAAAGTTGCCACCCAGGTTCATAGGGTTGTTAAGAAGGCATATGGTGTGTTGGTGTTTATTGGTAGGGGGTTGAGCTTCGGAGCCACGAGGCCATGCTTCAGCTGTACAAGACACTGGTAAGGCCACACCTGGAGTACTGCATACAGTTCTGGTCACTACATAATAGGAAGGATGTGGGAGCTTTGGAAAGGGTTCAGAAGAGATTTACTAGGATGTTGCCTGGCATGGAAGGAAGGTCTTACGAGGAAAGGCTGAGGGAACTGAGGCTGTCTTTGTTGGAGAGAATCAGGTTGAGAGGTAATTTATTCGAGACGTATAAGATAATCAGAGGGTTAGATAGGGTGGACAGGGAGAGCCTTTTCCCTCAGAAGGTGATGGCTAGCATGAGGAGACATAGCCTTAAATTGAAGAGTGATAGATTTAGGACGGATATAAGGGGTAGCTTCTTTACTTGGAGAGTAGTAGGGGCATGGAACGGCCTGCCTGCAACAGTAGTAGACTCGCCGCATTAAGGGCATTTAAATGGGTATTGGACACACATATGGATAATAATAGATCAGTGTAGGCTAGATGGACTTCAAATTATTTTCACAGACCTGTGCAACATCGAGGGCTGAAGGCCCTGTACTGCGCTGTAACGTTCCATGTTCCAATAAAGAGAAAGGGTGGGACCAACATATCATAGGATACCCAGCATTGGGTAAAGAGCAAAAGGGAGGCTGATGGCAGCTACCGAGGACTCAACACAGCAACACAGGTTCCAATCCTACCAAGGCAGGTGGGGGAATTTCAATTCATTTCCTTAAAGATCTGGAATGATGACTGTGAATCCCTGTCGATGACTGGAAAACCTGTCTGGTTCACTAATGTCCTTTAGGGAAGGATCCTTACCCATTCTGGCCTACATGTGACTCCAGACCCATAGCCACGCAGGTAACCCAAATAAACAATGGCCTAGTCAGCAACACCTTCAGCCCACAGATGAATACATTAAGATAGGCTGAGCAGTGGCAAATGGATTTCAATCCAGATAAAAGTGAGGTGATGCACTTGGGCGAGAGAATACAGGATGGACTGTAGGACCCTGGGAATCCCTGAGGATCACTGTGTATGTGCACTGGTCCCTTAAGGTATCAGGGCAGGTGGGTAAAGGGAGGGAGGCCTATGGGATAGTTGCCTTTATTATCCGAGGCACAGAGTTGAAGAGCAGGGAGGTGATGCTGGAACTGTCTAAAACATTGGTTAGGCCACAGTGAGAGTACGGTGTGCAGTTCTGGAATTCACATCATGGGAGGGATGTGCGTGCACAGGAGAGGGTGCTCAGGAGATTTCCCAGGATGTGGCCTGGGCTGGAGAGATTGCCAGACTGGGATTGTTTTCCAGGGAGCAGAGGAGACTGACAGGGGACTTGGTTGAGATGGATAAAATTGATGGGCACAGAAAGGGTTGATAGCAAGAAACTTTGCTCTTGATCAATAACTGGGTCAAAGATTTAAAGACGGGGGCAGTGTGTTTACAGGAGATGTGAGGGTACATTTTTTCAGACAGGGGGTTGTGGTGGAATGTCTGGAATTCTCTGCCCGTAAGGGTGGGAGAGGCAGAAACCCTCAAAATTCAAATAGTATCTATGAGTGCACTTATGATGCAAAGGCATACGAGACTATTCAAAATGGATTCAAATAATTGTGATCCTTTTAAACTGACTCACACTCAATGGGCCGATGGGCCTTTTCTGTGCTGTGTTGTATCTGAGAGTGCATTCCTTGTGCAATAGCAAGGGAGAGAAGTCGGGGCCTCCCTGACACAGACATCACGGGGGTGGGGTGGGGGTCTCATTTACATTACTAATAGCAGAGATATCCTCATATACAGTGGGCAATGTATTTACACATATTCGAGTCAAAGGGAGTTACAGTCCCACCAGAGCATGGGGCTGCTCTCACATTTGAGAGAGACAATGTGATGTTTAACCCAAGGATCATTATGCCTCAGGGGAGGGGAGAGGTGGAGAAGGACTGTCCTTCATGGTCACCTCAGTCAGTGCTGTTAACAGCACTCTATGTCACAAACCAACTGTCCAGTCCCAGGGGAATTATATCCCACATAAACATTGGGAACAAAAGGGCTAACATTCTTACACTGGCATGTAAAGGTGAATATATTCTCAATGTACACCAGGATTACAGCAAACTTATACCACTCAAACTGAGCATTGTGGTCAGTAGACATTACTTCAGACAGAATCTGTATCCCAGATCCAACAGGGTCTAGCTTATAACAGTTAACTGCCTGTAAATTATGGAGGCATCCTGTGTTCACAAAATGAATGAATTAAATACAAGCTTTTGATTTACCATGAGAAGCAGAGATGGGTAGAAAGACCCTTTTTTGATGCTAATCCAACACAGATAAAGAAAATGCAACATGGTGTGAGATTTGGAGGTCACCCTGCAGGTGGTGACGTTCCCATGTACTAGCTGCCCCTGTCCTTACAGGCAGGAAAAGTTACAGGATCGGAAGGTACTGTTGAAGGAAGCTTGGGGAGACACTGCAGCATATCTTGGAGATGGTACTGTCTCCTGCCACTGAGTCAGTGCTATGGGGAGTCACTGTTGGAGATGGCACTGTCTCCTGCCTCAGAGCCAGCGGTGAGGGGAGTCACTGTTGGAGATGGTACTGTCTCCTGCCTCAGAGCCAGCGGTGAGGGGAGTCACTGTTGGGAGATGGTACTGTCTCCTGCCTCAGAGCCAGCGGTGAGGGGAGTCACTGTTGGAGATGGCACTGTCTCCTGCCTCAGAGCCAGCGGTGAGGGGAGTCACTGTTGGAGATGGCACTGTCTCCTTCCTCAGAGCCAGCGGTGAGGGGAGTCACTGTTGGAGATGGCACTGTCTCCTGCCTCAGAGCCAGCGGTGAGGGGAGTCACTGTTGGAGATGGTACTGTCTCCTGCCTCAGAGCCAGCGGTGAGGGGAGTCACTGTTGGAGATGGCACTGTCTCCTGCCTCAGAGCCAGCGGTGAGGGGAGTCACTGTTGGGAGATGGTACTGTCTCCTGCCTCAGAGCCAGCGGTGAGGGGAGTCACTGTTGGAGATGGCACTGTCTCCTGCCTCAGAGCCAGCGGTGAGGGGAGTCACTGTCGGGAGATGGTACTGTCTCCTGCCTCAGAGCCAGCGGTGAGGGGAGTCACTGTTGGGAGATGGTACTGTCTCCTGCCTCAGAGCCAGCGGTGAGGGGAGTCACTGTCGGGAGATGGTACTGTCTCCTGCCTCAGAGCCAGCGGTGAGGGGAGTCACTGTTGGGAGATGGCACTGTCTCCTGCCTCAGAGCCAGCGGTGAGGGGAGTCACTGTTGGGAGATGGTACTGTCTCCTGCCTCAGAGCCAGCGGTGAGGGGAGTCACTGCTGGAGATGGCACTGTCTCCTGCCTCAGAGCCAGCGGTGAGGGGAGTCACTGTTGGAGATGGCACTGTCTCCTACCACAGAGCCAGCGGTGAGGGGAGTCACTTGGAGATGGTACTGTCTGCTGCCACAGAGTCAAGTCAGTGCTATGGGGAGTCACTGTTGGAGATGGTGCGAGAGGAGACAATCAAGTGGTTGCTTTCACCTGGATGACCACAGGGTGACAGTTGTTACAGTATTCAGTTCACTATGTCTGCACCAGCTTGGGGAATTTTGGCATAATGACTGGATGGTGTCAAGCTTTGAGTGTTGTTGGAGCTGCACCCATCCAGACAAGTGGGGAGTGTTTGATCACACTCCTGACCTATGCCTTGTGGATGATGGACAGGTGGTGAATTCCTGGTCACTGACCTGCTGTTGTAGCCACACTATTCATATGACTAGTCCAGGTGAGTTTCTGATCAAGGGTCACTTCCAGGATGCTGCTATTGGAAAGGTCATAGAAACATAGGAATTAGGAGTGGGAGTAGGCCCTTTGAGCCTGCTTGCCCATTTAACATTCCTTGCCGGATCTTATTCTAGTCTCCACTCCACTCGCCTGCCTGCACCCCCTAGTCCTTTATCCCAGGATTCGCCAGAAACCGTGATTTCTTTCTTGAATCTGTTGATCGATTCTACCCCACAGCACACTGCGGCAGTCAGTTCCATAAATTCACACCCTCAGAGAAGAGGTTTCTCATCATTATGTTGAACTGGCTTCCTCTCACTCCATATCTATGCCCTTTTGTTCAAATCAGTCCCACACAAGGGGGGAGAAAGTGAGGTCTGCAGATGCTGGAGATCAAAGTTGAAACTTTATTGCTGGAACAGCACAGCAGGTCAGGCAGCATCCAGGGAACAGGAGATTCGACGTTTCGGGCACAGGCCCTTCTTCAGGAATGAGCAGAGAGTGTTGACCAACTTTCCAAGTCCATCTTATCAATCTTAGCATTTTAAATACCTCAGTCAGATCCTTCCTCAGTCTTCTGAACTCCAGTGAGTATAAGTCTGAGGTGTTCAGCTGCTCCTTGTGCACCAGCCCTTTCATCCCCGGAATCAATGTGGTGACCCTCCTCTGAACAGCTTCCAGTGCCACACATCCTTCCTCAAGTAAGGACACCACAACTGGACACAATATTCCAGGTGTGGTCTCACCAAAGCCTTATCTCATTGTAACCACATTTCCTTACACTTCCAATCCGGTCTTTTAGCATTAAATGCCAAGATTCCATTTGCCTTTATCCTATGCTACACCTGCATACCCACTTGCACAAGGACACCCAGATCCCTCTGCATAAATACAGTTTGAATCCGCTTCTCATTTAAATAATAAATTGCCCTTTTATTTTTCTGGCCAAATGGAAAACCTCGCATTTCTCCACCTTAAATTCCATCTGCCAGATTTTGGCCAATTCTCCTAGCCTATCAGTATCCTCCTGTAAACTCTATCTCATCACTGCCTAGTTCCCCATTGATTTTCATAGTGTCCATGAATGTTGTTCTGTTACACTCTGTCCCTGCCTGCAGATCATTTATATCAATGTCGTGGAGATCTGAGCGCTGAACCCTGTGGCACTTCACTAGGTACAGCTCACCACCCAGAGAAGGACCCATTTATCCTGACCCTCTGCTTTCTGACGGTTTCAGTGATGCTCACACCCTAGAACATTGAGAGGCAATGTTTCGCTGCTTCTTGCTGGAGCTGCATATTGCCCTGCACTGAAGTAACACGTCAGCCAAAGCCTGGATACCATCGCGGACTTGCTGCATTTGAACATGGAATACTTCAGTCTCAGAGTCATAGCCGGTGCTGAACATTGCATAAGCTTCAGTGAACATCCCACTCCTGACCTTCAAGTGGAGGGAAAGTCATGCCTGAATTAAGGCACAGTTGACCAGTTTGCATTGAGTAAGGAGACGAAGTGCTTGGGATGTTGGACTGTAATGGAAGAATAGGGGAAAGTGAGGATGGCAGATGCTGGAGATCAGTGTCAAACAGTGTGGCACTGGAAAAGCACAGCAGGTCAGACAGCATCCGAGGAGCAGGAGAGCCAATGTTTCGGGCATAAGCCCTTCATCAGGAAATGGAAGAATGTCCTCGTGATGTTAGGCTATGGTTTACTGAAATAACTTTCCCTCCCCAATTACAAGTAACAACCTTCTCCCCAACCCGTCAGCACCCGTGAAAACCTCCTGAACCAAACATCTAAGATTATTCAAGTGAACAGCTGATAGAACATGAACTCATTTCACAGTCGAGGTGAAATCCTGTTCTGACAAATCACAGTCAGGATTCAATGTTGATGAATACAGCGCAGTAACAGAGATTGTGTTGCTGCTGAATTCAGTGGGGGAGTGGGAAGAGGAACAAGAGGAAGAACAGAATTGAACAAGATCAGAGCATTTAGAACAGGGAACGTGTTCAGCATCTTTTGATGAAATGTACAGGTCCAGCTTGTTACAATGCACTCTCCTTCAGTACTTACCACCTCAATAAAAACATGATCTCTACCAGCACAGACCTTCCACTACAGTGACATGTCACGCTGCATGCAGTCTCCTTACAGCAGGGGACCTCACTCTCCCCAAGCCTTTAAGGAGTAAACCCCATCACATTACACACTGGGCATGCATGTGTAGAGCTGATATAGAAAGGGAACAGTACAGACCTCTTCCTCCTCAATTCGAGCAGGCTCGATCAGCAGATTATTGACTTGATCAAAGGAGACCCCCTGTTAGGATAGGAATCAGCAGAGGCATGCGGATTAGTGGAGCACAGCATCAACCCAGTCAAAACACAGCCCCTGGATGCAGTGTCGAGGATCGCACCAGGCAGACAGACACCAGGCAAGTACAGATACAGATACAGATACAGACAGGACGACAGACTCAACACAACCCTGGGCTCGCAAATTCTTAGCCCAAGTTTGAAGATAATTTGAGGCAGGAAGTGCAAAGATAAGGAATTGACCTGTCTTCTCCTTTGGCAGAGGGCCATGGGTCAGACCCCAAACAAAGACACAGAGAAACAAAAACTGAAATTACTGGAAAAACTCAGCAGGTCTGGCAGCATCTGTGGAGAAAAAAAAGAGTTAACGTTTCGGGTCCAGTGACCATTCTACAGAATGAAGTCACAGCGAACTGGCTGAGGTCCAATTACCCAGCTACTGTTCACCAAGTGCAAGGCATTCTGGTCAAGTCAGGACACAATAATGGCCACTGGACACAAAGAGGCTTTATAAAGATTAACCTTACACTCAGCTTGGAATTCTCATCAATTCCAAATCGACAGATAACCCTTCACTAGGATCATTCAGCCAAACCAGCAGCCTTTAACCTGCAATCGAGTTCAGTGTGACGACAAGGCCTGGGGTATAATGGACAGCTTCCCCACCTCCTTCACTGGATGCTCAGAATCTCAGAACTGAAAGTTGGCGATTCCCATCGATTCAATGTTGAACAATGTGAATGTTATTGCTCTGCTAAGGCCAGGCTCAGCTGCAGCCACAGCCACACTGAATGGAGCCTGCCCACTCCTGTACAAACCCCAGCTGGACGGGAATACACGGATGTGGTCAACTGGAGGGATGACTTGGCTCTGCCTGAAGTAACACTCACCAACGGAGACATGGGGCCTGACAATCATAATGGATCTCTATCATGACACACCAGCTGCTCAGTAACGGACGGATTTCCCCATGGCTCACAACTGCTGAGGACCAACATGTCCACACGCTCTCCTCCCCTCACAGTACCCTCCTCTGCCCTCCTTCAGAGACCACACCCTCCCAGCCCTAACCTTGTGAAACTCGACACAGCTGACAGTGCTCAGTGACCACACAAACCGATCCCTCACCACTGCCCATGCACACAGCCCCTCCCCTGTTCATTAAAGGCCTTAGTCCTGCTCTGTCTCCATGCCTCCCACTGCCCATACTCAGCCCCTCCATATTGGCACTTGCCTCCACATCCCCGAGAACCACCCTGCTATACCACACAGCACACTGAAGCCGAGAGTTCACACTCCTGCACAGACCAGCACTGCCGCCTGGACACAGTGTGGAGAGACAGAAGCAGCCAGCACTGAAAGACAAAAGCACAGTTGAGCAGCAGGGTGTAGCTCAGCAGTGAGAGGAGCTGACAGAGACATGACCAAAGGATGACAGGGAGCTGAAGGGAAACAAACATTAGGGGTCCCATTATTTCTCAAGTTGAAGAATTTGAGAGCCCAGAGAACAGGTCAAACAGCAAACACCAAACCTTTAGTCTGAACATTTTCATCTGATTTTAAAGGAGAGAAGCAGAAACTGTGAAAGAACAGATCAGTGTGGGATCCAGCTGCAAGTGAGAGAGGTGACCAGCTTTCCCAATCATAGCGGGGGGGAGGGGGGCACTGACTGGGGGCTTTTCCCAGTACTCCATGTTCTCACGGATTACAGTACAAAGAAACTTCCCAATTCAGCAGGTTAAACACAAACACATCCTCCCGGAGTACAATCACCTTTCTTGAATGCAAATAGCAATGTGACAACTGAGCCAACAGTACCACATGAACAGCCTTATTTCAATTGAAGCACTCATACAGAGCTGCAATGACAGGCTCATGACTAAGTGCAGGATTATGTAAAGGAGTCGATAGCGATAGCAGGGCACACTAGTGCGGAAATACACCACTCCTGGATTCAGCTAACGCCTGTACTCTTTAGTGGCAACATTCAGTACAGCAGGCCAGTGGAACTGGCTAGGAGAAAGTGAGGACTGCAGATGCTGGAGATCAAAGTCGAGTGTGTGGTGCCGGAAAAGCACAGGTCAGGCAGCATCCAGGGAGCAGAGAATTGATGTTTCGGGCATAAGGCCTTCATCAGCATCTCCTCTTCCCCACATGCTGTCTGACCTGCTGTGCTCTTCCAGCAATACACACTTGACAGTGGGACTGGCTACCCAATTAGACTCAGTCCCCAGCTCACGCTCTCTCAATACACAGGTCTCTGCAAACATTTCCCTCTTCAACAATCTCTCCAATTCCCTTTTGAAAGTTATTTGGAACCTGCTCCCATGACCCCTTTGGACAATGTACTCAGAGCTCACCTTTGACCTTACTTGTGACCTTGTGTCCCACTGTCTCAAAGACTGCATTCCCACAGCCCCTAGTCCGGCCTGGGAGAAAAAGCCCATTCAGGCAGGTTAGAAGGCCCAGGTCATGGCAGTGGAGAACCTGTAGCCAAGTGACAACAGGGACTGGTCAGTTACCGTAGGGATGGGGGAGTGTGTGGGGGAGTGTGTGGGGGGGGGGGGGGGGGGGGGAGTGCGGGGCGGGGGGGGGGGGGGGGGGGGGAGGAGTGCGGGGCGGGGGGGGGGGGGGGGGAGTGCGGGGGGGGGGGAGAGTGCGGGGGGGGGGGAGGAGTGCGGGGGGAGAGTGCGGGGGGGGGGAGGAGTGCGGGGGGGGAGTGCGGGGGGGGAGTGCGGGGGGGGAGTGCGGGGGGGGAGTGCGGGGGGGGAGTGCGGGGGGGGAGTGCGGGGGGGGAGTGCGGGGGGGGAGTGCGGGGGGGGAGTGCGGGGGGGGAGTGCGGGGGGGGAGTGCGGGGGGGGAGTGCGGGGGGGGAGTGCGGGGGGGGAGTGCGGGGGGGGAGGAGAGGGAGTGTGGGGGGGGAGGAGAGGGAGTGTGGGGGGGGAGGAGAGGGAGTGTGGGGGGGGAGGAGAGGGAGTGTGGGGGGGGAGGAGAGGGAGTGTGGGGGGGGAGGAGAGGGAGTGTGGGGGGGGGAGGAGAGGGAGTGTGGGGGGGGAGGAGAGGGAGTGTGGGGGGGGAGGAGAGGGAGTGTGGGGGGGGAGGAGAGGGAGTGTGGGGGGGGAGGAGAGGGAGTGTGGGGGGGGAGGAGAGGGAGTGTGGGGGGGGAGGAGAGGGAGTGTGGGGGGGGAGGAGAGGGAGTGTGGGGGGGAGGAGAGGGAGTGTGGGGGGGGAGGAGAGGGAGTGTGGGGGGGGGAGGAGAGGGAGTGTGGGGGGGGAGGAGAGGGAGTGTGGGGGGGGGAGGAGAGGGAGTGTGGGGGGGGAGAGGGGGAGTGTGGGGGGGGAGAGGGGGAGTGTGGGGGGGGAGAGAGGGAGTGTGGGGGGGGAGAGAGGGAGTGTGGGGGGGGAGAGAGGGAGTGTGGGGGGGAGAGAGGGAGTGTGGGGGGGGAGAGAGGGAGTGTGGGGGGGGAGAGAGGGAGTGTGGGGGGGGAGAGAGGGAGTGTGGGGGGGGAGAGAGGGAGTGTGGGGGGGGGAGAGAGGGAGTGTGGGGGGGGGGAGAGGGAGTGTGGGGGGGGAGGAGAGGGAGTGTGGGGGGGGGAGGAGAGGGAGTGTGGGGGGGGAGGAGAGGGAGTGTGGGGGGGGAGGAGAGGGAGTGTGGGGGGGGAGGAGAGGGAGTGTGGGGGGGGAGGAGAGGGAGTGTGGGGGGGGAGGAGAGGGAGTGTGGGGGGGGAGGAGAGGGAGTGTGGGGGGGGGAGGAGAGGGAGTGTGGGGGGGGAGAGAGGGAGTGTGGGGGGGGAGAGAGGGAGTGTGGGGGGGGGAGAGAGGGAGTGTGGGGGGGGAGAGAGGGAGTGTGGGGGGGGAGAGAGGGAGTGTGGGGGGGGAGAGAGGGAGTGTGGGGGGGGAGAGAGGGAGTGTGGGGGGGGGAGAGAGGGAGTGTGGGGGGGGGGAGAGAGGGAGTGTGGGGGGGGAGAGAGGGAGTGTGGGGGGGGAGAGAGGGAGTGTGGGGGGGGGAGAGGGGGAGAGGGGGGGAGGGGGAGTGTGGGGGGGGGAGGGGGAGTGTGGGGGGGGGAGAGGGAGTGTGGTGGGGGGGGAGAGGGAGTGTGGGGGGGAGAGAGGGAGTGTGGGGGGGGAGAGAGGGAGTGTGGGGGGGGAGAGAGGGAGTGTGGGGGGGGGGGGGAGAGGGGGAGAGGGGGGGGAGGGGGAGTGTGGGGGGGGAGGGGGAGTGTGGGGGGGGGAGAGGGAGTGTGGTGGGGGGGGGAGAGGGAGTGTGGTGGGGGGGGAGAGGGAGTGTGGTGGGGGGGAGAGGGAGTGTGGGGGGGAGAGAGGGAGTGTGGGGGGGAGAGAGGGAGTGTGGGGGGGGAAGAGAGGGAGTGTGGTGGGGGGGGAGGGGGAGAGGGGGGGGAGGGGGAGTGTGGGGGGGGGAGGGGGAGTGTGGGGGGGGAGGGGGAGTGTGGGGGGGGGAGAGGGAGTGCGGGGGGGGAGAGAGGGAGTGCGGGGGGGGAGAGAGGGAGTGCGGGGGGGGAGAGAGGGAGTGCGGGGGGGGGGAGAGAGGGAGTGCGGGGGGGGGGAGAGAGGGAGTGCGGGGGGGGGGGGAAGAGAGAGTGCGGGGGGGGGGGAAGAGAGAGTGCGGGGGGGGGGGGAAGAGAGAGTGCGGGGGGGGGGGAGAGAGAGTGCGGGGGGGGGAGAGGGAGTGCGGGGGGGGGGAGAGGGAGTGCGGGGGGGGAGAGAGTGCGGGGGGGGAGAGGGAGTGCGGGGGGGGGAGAGAGTGCGGGGGGGGGGAGAGGGAGTGCGGGGGGGGGAGAGGGAGTGCGGGGCGCGGGGGGGAGAGAGGGAGTGCGGGGAGGGAGAGGGAGTGCGGGGGGGGAGAGGGAGTGCGGGGGGGGAGAGAGGGAGTGCGGGGGGGGAGAGAGGGAGTGCGGGGGGGGAGAGAGGGAGTGCTGGGGGGGGGGGAGGGAGTGTGGGGGGGGGAGGAGGAGCGTGGGGGGGGAGGAGGAGCGTGGGGGGGGAGGAGGAGCGTGGGGGGGGAGGAGGAGCGTGGGGGGGGAGGAGGAGCGTGGGGGGGAGGAGGAGCGTGGGGGGGAGGAGGAGCGTGGGGGGGAGGAGGAGCGTGGGGGGGAGGAGGAGCGTGGGGGGGGAGGAGGAGCGTGGGGGGGAGGAGGAGCGTGGGGGGGGAGGAGGAGCGTGGGGGGGAGGAGGAGCGTGGGGGGGAGGAGGAGCGTGGGGGGGGAGGAGGAGCGTGGGGGGGGAGGAGGAGCGTGGGGGGGAGGAGGAGCGTGGGGGGGAGGAGGAGCGTGGGGGGGAGGAGGAGCGTGGGGGGGGGGAGGAGGAGCGTGGGGGGGGGAGGAGGAGCGTGGGGGGGGAGGAGGAGCGTGGGGGGGGGAGGAGGAGCGTGGGGGGGGGGGGAGGAGGAGCGTGGGGGGGGGGGGAGGAGGAGCGTGGGGGGGGGGGAGGAGGAGCGTGGGGGGGGGGAGGAGGAGCGTGGGGGGGGGAGGAGGAGCGTGGGGGGGGGAGGAGGAGCGTGGGGGGGAGGAGGAGCGTGGGGGGGAGGAGGAGCGTGGGGGGTGAGGAGGAGCGTGGGGGGTGAGGAGGAGCGTGGGGGGGGAGGAGGAGCGTGGGGGGGGAGGAGGAGCGTGGGGGGGGAGGAGGAGCGTGGGGGGGGAGGAGGAGCGTGGGGGGGAGGAGGAGCGTGGGGGGGAGGAGGAGCGTGGGGGGGGAGGAGGAGCGTGGGGGGGAGGAGTAGCGTGGGGGGGGAGGAGGAGCGTGGGGGGGGGAGGAGGAGCGTGGGGGGGGGAGGAGGAGCGTGGGGGGGGAGGAGGAGCGTGGGGGGGGAGGAGGAGCGTGGGGGGGGAGGAGGAGCGTGGGGGGGGGAGGAGGAGCGTGGGGGGGAGGAGGAGCGTGGGGGGGAGGAGGAGCGTGGGGGGGGAGGAGGAGCGTGGGGGGGGAGGAGGAGCGTGGGGGGGGAGGAGGAGCGTGGGGGGGGAGGAGGAGCGTGGGGGGGAGGAGGAGCGTGGGGGGGGAGGAGGAGCGTGGGGGGGGAGGAGGAGCGTGGGGGGGGAGGAGGAGCGTGGGGGGGGAGGAGGAGCGTGGGGGGGGAGGAGGAGCGTGGGGGGGGAGGAGCAGCGTGGGGGGGGAGGAGCAGCGTGGGGGGGGAGGGGGAGCGTGGGGGGGGAGGGGGAGCGTGGGGGGGGAGGGGGAGCGTGGGGGGGAGGGGGAGCGTGGGGGGGAGGGGGAGCGTGGGGGGGAGGGGGAGTGTGGGGTTGGGGGGGAGGGGGAGTTTGGGGGTGGGGGGGAGTGTGGGGGTGGGGGGGAGGGGGAGTGTGGGGGTGGGGGGAGGGGGAGTGTAGGGGGGAGGGGGAGTGTGGGGGGGGAGGGGGAGTGTGGGGGGGTAGGAGGAGTGTGGGGGGGGAGGAGGAGTGTGGGGGGGGAGGGGGAGTGTGGGGGGGAGGGGGAGTGTGGGGGGGAGGGGGAGTGTGGGGGGGGAGGGGGAGTGTGGGTGGGGAGGGGGAGTGTGGGTGGGGAGGGGGAGTGTGGGGGGGGAGGGGGAGTGTGGGGTGGGAGGGGGAGTGTGGGGTGGGAGGGGGAGTGTGGGGTGGGAGGGGGAGTGTGGGGTGGGAGGGGGAGTGTGGGGTGGGAGGGGGAGTGTGGGGGGGGGGCGGTGGAGTGTGGGGGGGGCGGTGGAGTGTGGGGGGGAGGGGGAGTGTGGGGGGGAGGGGGAGTGTGGGGGGGAGGGGGAGTGTGGGGGGGGCGGTGGAGTGTGGGGGGGGCGGTGGAGTGTGGGGGGGGAGGGGGAGTGTGGGGGGGAGGGGGAGTGTGGGGGGGAGGGGGAGTGTGGGGGGGGAGGGGGAGTGTGGGGGGGGAGGGGGAGTGTGGGGGGGGAGGGGGAGTGTGGGGGGGGAGGGGGAGTGTGGGGGGGGAGGGGGAGTGTGGGGGGGGAGGGGGAGTGTGGGGGGGGGAGGGGGAGTGTGGGGGTGGAGGGGGAGTGTGGAGGGGAGGGGGAGTGTGAGTAGTGTGCGCGTGACAGTAGTGTGCGCGTGACAGTAGTGTGCGCGTGACAGTAGTGTGCGCGTGACAGTAGTGTGCGCGTGACAGTAGTGTGCGCGTGACAGTAGTGTGCGCGTGACAGTAGTGTGCGCGTGACAGTAGTGTGCGCGTGACAGTAGTGTGCGCGTGACAGTAGTGTGCGCGTGACAGTAGTGTGCGCGTGACAGTAGTGTGCGCGTGACAGTAGTGTGCGCGTGACAGTAGTGTGCGCGTGACAGTAGTGTGCGCGTGACAGTAGTGTGCGCGTGACAGTAGTGCCGGAATGGGACATTGATGGGGGGGTGGGGGGAGATGATGGACAGGCAGCTCAGGTCAGATTCCCAGCCTGGTGTTGAATTCTGACCAAGCCAGTCTACTTCCCATGGCCAACAGTGGAACCAAAGCAGTGACAATGATGACAAATGTCTGAGATTGCAGCTCCCTGACCCTCCCTGCTGTGAGGCAATGCACCTTGTCCTCTGGTTTGAATTAAGGGGTTACATGATGCAATTACTGATCACAGATTAACTCTTGCTCCATCTTATTTGCGATGCCCAGTGCACAGCTCAGAGAAATAACCAAACAGCTCCAGGACACTCTGAATAAGAACAACTGAAATCTGACCACCTCTATGGGACACCCAAACCCAACTGAGTCACCACAGGCCTGTGCAAAATCAACATGTCATTAACCCAAGAGAGCAGAGAATGGACTGTGGACAATTCCTAATTGCAGGCAGCATTTTCTGGTCAGTCTCAGCTTGGCACTGGGACACCAGCTGAAGTGAGGTGTGAGCTGCAGCTGTATGGAGTGGTATTTGAAAAGGTTTGGTCACTCCTTCGGGGCTGCCAGTGTACAGCAGAGCCTGTGTGCACCAGCTTGGCCTGATCAGTGCCTAATTGATCCCAGTGTCAGTGATGGTGGCCAGTGCTTTCATCATACCTTAATAGGAGGCTGGGAAAGCCTTTCATCTCTAAACTCCAGGCAATCCTCCAGTGGGCCCATGTCCCCATCCATGTACGGGCTGGACTTAGTGAGTTGGTCACCTTCATCTGGGAGATCAGTGCTGGGCAGGCCCTGCAGCATGGCCAGCACTGTCTCAGGTTTAGGTAGCTTATTAATCTTAAACTGCTTCTTGTAGTGAGGGGTGTCTTTGCGAATCAGTCTTTGCTTCTCAGGAATGTAATCGCCTTCACCAGTTCCTTCCACCTCCTCTTCCCGAATCACAGTGTCTTCGGTGAAACGCACCATAGGCTACAAACCAGACACAAAGCTGTTACCAAGTCGGCAAGTGATCAAGTAAATGATAACACAACGTGCAATTACTCACATTTCTGGACTGTGGTAGTGGTGACATAATGATAATGTCACTGGAGCGGCGCTCCCTCAGCGCTGACCCGCCGACAGTGCGGCACTCCCTCAGCACTGACCCTCCGACAGTGGGGCGCTCCCTCAGCACCGACCCGCCGACAGTGGGGCGCTCCCTCAGCACTGACCCGCCGACAGTGGGGCGCTCCCTCAGCACTGACCCGCCGACAGTGGGGCGCTCCCTCAGCACTGACCCGCCGACAGTGGGGCGCTCCCTCAGCACTGACCCGCCGACAGTGGGGCGCTCCCTCAGCACTGACCCGCCGACAGTGGGGCGCTCCCTCAGCACTGACCCTCCCACAGTGCAGCGTTCCCTCAGCACTGACCCTCCGACAGTGCCCGTTCCCTCAGCACTGACCCTCCGACAGTGCCCGTTCCCTCAGCACTGACCCTCCGACAGTGCCCGTTCCCTCAGCACTGACCCTCCGACAGTGCCCGTTCCCACAGCACTGACCCGCCGACAGTGCCCGTTCCCTCAGCACTGACCCGCCGACAGTGCCCGTTCCCTCAGCACTGACCCGCCGACAGTGCCCGTTCCCTCAGCACTGACCCGCCGACAGTGCCCGTTCCCTCAGCACTGACCCGCCGACAGTGCCCGTTCCCTCAGCACTGACCCGCCGACAGTGCGGCGCTCCCTCAGCACTGACCCTCCGACAGTGCGGAGCCCCCTCAGCACTGACCCTCCGACAGTGCAGCGCTCCCTCAGCACTGACCCTCCGACAGTGCCCGTTCCCTCAGCACTGACCCTCCGACAGTGCCCGTTCCCTCAGCACTGACCCTCCGACAGTGCCCGTTCCCTCAGCACTGACCCTCCGACAGTGCCCGTTCCCTCAGCACTGACCCTCCGACAGTGCCCGTTCCCTCAGCACTGACCCTCCGACAGTGCCCGTTCCCTCAGCACTGACCCTCCGACAGTGCCCGTTCCCTCAGCACTGACCCTCCGACAGTGCCCGTTCCCTCAGCACTGACCCTCCGACAGGCGAGCAGTCTCATGTTTCATTTTATTGGCACTTTGCCAAAGTGAGTCCACATACAAATATTGTCAGTGGATTTTGTTATGAGCTTTTTACCTCAAAGTATCCATCTTCATCCTCTTCTTCCTCTTGCTCCTCATTCTCTTCCATCATCTCACTGCTCTGCTCCACTGCCATTTCTTCCTCTGCTGGTCCATCCATCAATTCAGCTTCTTCCTGTTCCTGGGGGATTGCACCATTGGACAGATGTGACTCCTGGCTCAGGTTTGATGTTGCACTCAGCCTCTTCTCCTGTTCACAATGAAAGTCACACACTCAATATCATTACATCTCAATCTCTCAAACCCATAACTGTCCCCTATACTAACATCCCAGCTAACCCGAACCTGCAGACCCTACACCTCTCCACCCAGAGGCAGCATGCACCCCTCCTTCTCAGCAACCAGCAGGGTGTGCTGACTCTCTAAAGATGCCCATCTTTCCCAATGTGGGGAGCCCACGTGGCCGTAGTTACTTGACAAAACAAAACTGAAGAGAAATGGGAGGAGTGCCATAGCCTAGCAACATCACCTGGACTGTTGGTTTCTTTTTGCCATGGACCTGGAAGCAATTGGCAGGAGGGAAAACACCTGACTCTCGCAGGTAAATATAATCCTTAAAGAGGGGGAGATACTAAATGAGTATTTTGCATCAGTATTTACTGTGGAAAAGGATATGGAAGATATAGACTGTAAGGAAATAGATGGTGACATCTTGCAAAATGTCCAGATTACAAAGGACGAAGTGCTGGATGTCTTGAAACAGTTAAAGGTGGAGAAATCACCAGGACCTGATCAGGTATACCCGAGAACTCTGTGGGAAGCAACAGAAGTGATTGCTGGGCCTCTTGCTGAGATATTTGTATCATCGATAGTCACAGGTGAGGTGCCGGAAGACTCGAGGTTGGTAAATGTGGTGCCACTGTTTCAGAAGGGTGGTAAAGACAAGCCAGGGAACTACAGACCAGTGAGCCTGACATCGGTGGTGGGCAAGTTGTTGGAGGGAATCCTGAGGGACAGGATGTACATGTATTTGGAAAGGCAAGGACTGATTTGGGATAGTCAACATGGCTTTGTGCGTGGGAATATCATGTCTCACAAATTTGATTGAGTTTTTGAAGAAGTAACAAAGAAGATTGATGAGGGCAGAGCGGTAGATGTGATCTATATGGACTTCAGTAAGGCGTTCGACAAGGTTCCCCATGGGAGACTGATTAGCAATGTTAGATCTCATGGAATACAGGGAGAACTAGCCATTTGGATACAGAACTGGCTCAAAGGTAGAAGACAGAGGGTGGTGGTGGGAGGGTTGTTTTTCAGACTGGAGGCCTGTGACCAGTGGAGTGCCACAAGGATCGGTGCTGGGTCCTCGACATTTTGTCATTTACATAAATGATTGGGATGCGAGCATAAGAGGTACAGTTAGAATGTTTACAAATGACACCAAAATTGGAGGTGTAGTGGACAGCGAAGAGGGTTACCTCAGATTACAACAGGATCTGGACCAGATGGGCCAATAGGCTGAGAAGTGGCAGATGGAGTTTAATTCAGATAAATGCAAGGTGCTGCATTTTGGGAAAGCAAATCTTAGCAGAACTTACACACTTAATGGTAAGGTCCTAGGGAGTGTTGCTGAATAAAGAGACCTTGGAGTATAGGTTTATAGTGCCTTGAAAGTGGAGTTGCAGGTAGATAGGATAGTGAAGAAGGCGTTTGGTATGCTTTCCTTTATTGGTCAGAGTATTGAGTACAGGGGTTGGGAGGTCATGTTGCGGCTGTACAGGACATGGGTTAGGCCACTGTTGGAATATTGCGTGCAATTCTGGTCTCCTTCCTATCGGAAAGATGTTGTGAAACTTGAAAGAGTTCAGAAAAGATTTACAAAGATGTTGCCAGGGTTGGAGGATTTGAGCTACAGGGAGAGGCTGAACAGGCTGGGGCTGTTTTCCCTGGAGCGTCGGAGGCTGAGGGGTGACCTTATAGAGGTTTACAAAATTATGAGGGGCATGGATAGGGTAAATAGACAAAGTCTCTTCCCTGGGGTCAGGGAGTCCAGAACTAGAGGGCATAGGTTTAGGGTGAGAGGGGAAAGATATAAAAGAGACCTAAGGGGCAACTTTTTCACACAGAGGGTGGTACGTGTATGGAATGAGCTGCCAGAGGAAGTGGTGGAGGCTGGTACAATTGCAACATTTAAGAGGCATCTGGATGGGTATATGAATAGGAAGGGTTTGGAGGGATGTGGGCCGGGTGCTGGCAGGTGGGACTAAATTGGGTTGGGATATCTGGTCGGCATGGACGGGTTGGACCGAAGGGTCTGTTTCCGTACTGTACATCTCTATGACTCTAAAACCAGCTGCAGTTATTTCAGGCAAGTATTTTCTGGGAATCAGAGCAGTTTCAGAAATCAGTATCTTTGATTGCCTTAACTCTGAAAGCTGAGCTGCTAATTCAATCCAATGACCATGTGTGAAACGGACTTCCCACCTGAACTGGGAGGTTGATATTGCTCTGTGACCAACTGCACCTTGCCAGCAGGATATCCAAGCAACAGAGAGAACTCAAGCAGGTTTTCCTCTCAGTTTTGATCCACAAGGGATTTCCCCCCTAATTTTCCTCTTGGTGCCCAACCTGCAGGGCTGTGTTCACTTGTGCGAATGCTTGAGAGTAAAAGAATATATTGAACTCTGAATGGTATCTTTGTTAATAACCAGTTTTGCTCTTTGCTCAAAAAATTAGCCTCAATAAATTATTTATTTTTGAGTTTGCTGAAGAAAATCTCAAAGTCTATTTTAGTCCGGATAACTACAAAGAAAACAAACTAAGGAATTCCGTGATTAAATACAAGACTTATACTTCGGTACAGCTAGGGGAGTCTTGAGGCTTGATTGAGAGCACACCCATCCCACCAGCACAGTCACATCAAGACAGCAAGAAATGGTTGGAGGCACTGGATACTGCAGAGACTCTAGACCCCGATAACATTCCAGCAACAGCACTGCTGAACTCAGGGTTCAGGCACAGGTAGACAGGGTGGTTCAGAAGGCATTTAGCAGCTCGCCTTCATTGCTCAGACCATTGAGTTTCGGAGGTGGGACATTATGTTCAGATTGTACAGGATATTGAAGAGACCTCTTCTGGAGTACTGTTGTGCAATTCTGGCTTCTCTGTTATAGGAAGGGTATTATTAAACTGGAGAAAACTCATAAAAGATTTCCCAGAATCATGCCAGGAATGCAGAGTTTGAGATATAAAAATAGACTGGAAAAGCTGGGAACTGTGTCACTGGAGTGTAGGAGGTTAAAGGGTGAGCTTATTCAGGTATGTTAAGTCATGAGGAGCATAGATATTGTAGGTGACAAGGGGCTTTTCCAGAAGGTGGGCAAGTTCAAAACAAGGAGCGTATTTTTTTTTTAAGGTGAGAGGAGAAAGATTTTAAAAGGACATGAGAGCCAACTTTCTTGCTTACACAGAGAGAGCTAAAAATTACAACACCAGGTTATAGTCCAACAGGTTTACTTGGAAGCACATTAGCTTTCGGAGCGTCGCTCCTTCATCAGGTGATAGTGGAGTCGCCACTACCCCAGTCCAACACCAGCATCTCCAAATAGAACGTAGAACATAGAACAATACAGCACAGAACAGGCCCTTCGGCCCACGATGTTGTGCCGAACATTTGTCCTAGCTTAAGCACCCATCCATGTACCTATCCAATTGCCGCTTAAAGGTCACCAATGATTCTGACTCTGCCGCTCCCACAGGCAGCACATTCCATGCCCCCAACACTCTCTGGGTAAAGAACCCACCCCTGACATCCCCCCTATACCTTCCACCCTTCACCTTAAATTTATGTCCCCTTGTAACACTCTGTTGTACCCGGGGAAAAAGTTTCTGACTGTCTACTCTATCTATTCCTCTGATCATCTTATACACCTCTATCAAGTCACCCCTCATCCTTCTCCATTCCAATGAGAAAAGGCCTAGCACTCTCAACCTATCCTCGTACGACCTATTCTCCATTCCAGGCAACATCCTGGTAAATCTCCTCTGCACCCTCTCCAAAGCTTCCACATCTTTCCTAAAGTGAGGCGACCAGAACTGCACACAGTACTCCAAATGTGGCCTAACCAAAGTCCTGTGCAGCTGCAACATCACTTCACGACTCTTGAATTCAATCCCTCTGCTAATGAACGCTAATACACCATAGGCCTTCATACAAGCTCTATCCACCTGAGTGGCAACTTTCAAAGATCTATGAACATAGACCCCAAGATCCCTATGCTCCTCCACCTTACTAAGAACCCTGCCGTTAACCCTGTATTCCGCATTCTTATTTGTCCTTCCAAAATGGACAACCTCACACTTGACAGGGTTGAACTCCATCTGCCACTGGTCAGCCCAACTCTGCATCATATCTAAGTCCCTTTGCAGCTGACAATAGCCCTCCTCACTATCCACAACTCCACCAATCTTCGTATCGTCTGCAAATTTACTGACCCACCCTTCGACTCCCTCTTCCAAGTCATTAATAAACATTACAAACTTGTAACTGGGCTCCAGGCTGAATATTTACCATCTACCACCACTCTCTGACTTCGACCGGTTAGCCAGTTTTCTATCCAATTGGCCAAATTTCCCGCTATCCCATGCCTCCTGACTTTCCGCATAAGCCTAGATTAGATTAGATTACTTTACAGTGTGGAAACAGGCCCTTCGGCCCAACAAGTCCACACCGACCCGCCGAAGCGCAACCCACCCATACCCTTACGTTTACCCCTTACCTAACACTACGGGCAATTTAGCATGGCCAATTCACCTTACCTGCACATCTTTGGACTGTGGGAGGAAACCGGAGCACCCGGAGGAAACCCATGCAGACACGGGGAGAATGTGCAAACTCCACACAGTCAGTCGCCTGAGGCGGGAATTGAACCCGGGTCTCAGGCGCTGTGAGGCAACAGTGCTAACCACTGTGCCACCGTGCCGCCCTACCATGGGGAACCTTATCAAATGCCTTACTAAAATCCATGTACACTACATCCACTGCTCTACCCTCATCCACATGCTTGGTCACCTCCCCAAAGAATTCAATAAGACTTGTAAAGCAAGACCTACCCCTCACAAATCCATGCTGGCTGTCCCTAATCAAGCAGTGGCTTTCCAGATACTCATAAATCCTATCCCTCAGTACCCTTTCCATTACTTTGCCTACCACTGAAGAAAGACTAACTGGCCTGTAATTCCCGGGGTCATCCCTATTCCCTTTTTTGAGCAGGGGCACAACATTTGCCACTCTCCAGTCCCCTGGCACCACCCCCGTTGACAGTGAAGATGAAAAGATCATTGCCAACGGCTCTGCAATTTCCTCTCTTGCTTCCCACATAATCCTAGGATATATCCCGTCAGGCCCGGGGGACACACACATACACAGACAGAGTGCTGCTCCCCCCACCCCCAGAACAGAGCCACCCTCTTCCCTCAGTCATCGATCCAGCCGAGCCTGCAAACCGGGAGATTTGAGTGGGACCTACTGGCTGTTTGACCGTTTGGGTTGCCTCCCTTGTCTCTGCCACACGCCGAGGAGGAGGTCTGTCTCTGAACAAGAAAGATGACCGAGTACAAACTAGTGGTGGTCGGAGCTGGTGGCGTAGGTAAAAGTGCTCCGACAATCCAGCTTATTCAGAACCATTTCGTAGATGAGTATGATCCCACGATAGAAGATTCTTACAGAAAACAAGTAGTAATTGATGGAGAAACGTGTCTTTTAGATATTCTCCACACAGCAGGTCAAGAGGAGTACAGTGCAATGAGAGATCAGTACATGAGGACAGGCGAGGGCTTCCTATGTGTCTTTGCCATAAATAACACTAAATCATTTGAAGACATTCATCATTATAGAGATCAGATAAAACGGGTAAAAGATTCTGATGACGTCCCCATGGTCCTAGTGGGAAATAAATTTGTCTCAGTAGAGACAAAACCAGCCCAGGATCTAGCACGCAGTTACGGAATTCCTTTCATTGAAACATCGGCAAAAACGAGACGGGGGTTGATGATGCTTTCTACACACTAGTCCGTGAAATTCGAAAACACAAAGAGAAAATGAGTAAAGGTGAAAAAAAGAAGAAAAACAAAATTAAGAAGAAGTGTTTAATTATGTGAATAGGTTTTAATGCTTAGCTGGATAAGTGATATCTGATTATTTTTTGTATTTTTTTGTACATTACAGTAAATTATTAGGCTTTCTTTTTATTGTCCTTTTATCAAATTCAGTTTAACAGAACTGACAGCTGTTGGGTCATGGCCTAATTTTTAAAAAAATGTTTAATTTCTTTCCAATGCCAGTATTCTGAGTGTCTGTCATTGTTTTGTTAAATAGCATAACTGTCGGTCTGAAAACAAATCGGTTACTCCTCCAGGACTTTTGCGCATGTAACTATGCTTTTCTAAATAAATTTTGTCCTTATTTATCATGCTGAAAATATATAAATGAAAAAGTATATATTTCCTCTTGAGTGCCAATAGCCTGCTAGGTTCCACCTGTCATGAATGGTTTAGCTGGGATATATTTTAATATCTTTGTATGGTTGTAAAACTTAAAAGGTGCACATTTTATACATTGAAAAAAAAATGGTTTTGTGAAGGGCAGGTCGTGCCTCACAAACCTTATTGAATTCTTTGAGAAGGTGACTAAGGAGGTAGACGAGGGTAAAGCGGTAGATGTGGTGTAGATGGATTTTAGTAAGGCGTTTAATAAGGTTCCCCATGGTAGGCTACTGCAAAAAATACGGAGGTATGGCATTGAGGGTGAGTTGGAGGTTTGGATTAGGAGTTGGCTGGCTGGAAGAAGACAGAGGGTAGTAGTTGATGGCAAAGGTTCATCTTGGAGTGCCGTCAGTAGCGGTGTTCCGCAAGGATCTGTTTTGGGACCATTGCTGTTTGTCATTTTTATAAATGACCTGGAGGAGGGGTTAGAAGGTTGGGTGAGCAAGTTTGCGGATGTTACGAAAGTCGGAGGAGTTGTAGACAGTGAGGAAGGATGTGGCAGGTTACAGCGGGATATAGATAAGCTGCAGAACTGGGCAGAAAGGTGGCAAATGGAGTTCAATGTAGCTAAGTGTGAGGTGATTCACTTTGGTAAGAGTAACAGAAAGATGGGGTACTGGGCTAATGGTCGGATACTTGGTAGTGTGGATGAGCAGAGGGATCTTGGTGTCCATGTACACAGATCTTTGAAAGTTTCCACCCAGGTAAATAGTGCGGTGAAGAAGGCATATGGCGTACTGGCTTTTATTGGTAGAGGAATTGAGTTCCGGAGTCCTGAGGTCATGTTGTATAAGACTCTGGTGCGGCCGCATCTGGAGTATTGTGTGCGGTTTTGGTCGCCATACTATAGGAAAGATGTGGAGGCACTGGAACGGGTGCAGAGGAGGTTTACCAGGATGTTGCCTGGTATGGTAGGAAGAGCGTATGAGGAAAGGCTGAGGCACTTGGGGTTGTTTTCATTGGAGAAAAGAAGGTTTAGGGGTGACTTGATAGAGGTGTACAAGATGATTAGGGGTTTAGATAGGGTCGACAGTGAGAATCTTTTTCCACGTATGGAGTCAGCTATTACAAGGGGGCATAGCTTTAAATTAAGGGGGGGTAGGTATAGGACAGATGTTAGGGGTAGGTTCTTTAATCAGCGAGTTGTGAGTTCATGGAATGCCCTGCCAGTAGCAGTGGTGGACTCTCCCTCATTATGGGCATTTAAGCGGGCATTGGATAGGCATATGGAGGATAGTGGGCTAGTGTAGGTTAGGTGGGCTTGGATCGGCGCAACATCGAGGGCCGAAGGGCCTGTACTGCGCTGTATTCTTCTATGTTCTATCTTCAAGTTGTTCAAAATGCCCAACTCATCTTCCTTCCTAACAAGTATCTCCTCTAGACAGAGGAGATCATGACAGAGAGAGCTGTTTGTGTGTGCAATGAATTACCAGGGAAATGTTTAAAAGATATTTGGATAAGTACATGAATAGGAAAGGTTTGGAGGGATATGGGCCAGGAGCAGGCAGCTGGGATTAGTTTAATTTGGGAACATGATGTACTGGACTGGTTGGAGCAAGGGTCTGTTTCCATGCTGTTTGACTCTATGATTCTGTGACTTGTGCTTCAGAACTTGCCTCACCCCTCACTAAACTGTTCCATTATAATTACAACACTGATATCTACCCGGCAATGTGGAAAATTGTCCAGGTATGTCCTGTACATAAAAAGCAGGACAAATCCCATTTGGCCAATTCCTGCCCCATCAGTCTCCTCTCGATCCTCAGTAAAGTGACGGACGGTATCAGTAACAGTGCTATCAAGTAGCACCTGCTCAGTGACCTGCCCAGTTTGGGTTCCCCCAGGGTCACTCAGCTCCTGACCTCATTCCAGCCTTGGGTCAAACATGGACAGAAGAGCTGGATTCCAGAGGGGAGGGGAGAGGGACAGCCCTTGGCGGCACGGTGGCACAGTGGCTAGCACTGCTGCCTCACAGCGCCTGAGACCCGGGTTCAATTCCCGCCTCAGGCGACTGACTGTGTGGAGTTTGCACGTTCTCCCCGTGTCTGCGTGGGTTTCCTCCGGGTGCTCCGGTTTCCTCCCACAATCCAAAAAAAATGTGCGGATCAGGTGAATTGGCCATGCTGAATTGCCCGTAGTGTTAGGTTAAAGGGGTAAATGTAGGGATATGGGTGAGTTTCGCTTCGGAGGGTCGGTGTGGACTTGTTGGGCCGAAGGGCCTGTTTCCACACTGTAATGTAATCTAATCTAATTAACATCAAGGCTGCATTAGACCGAGTGTGGCATCAAGGAGCTCTGGCAATCAATGGGTACCAGGGACAAACTCTCCACTGGTTGGAGTCATACTGGGCACACAGTGAGATGGTTGTGGTTGTTTGAGCCCACAAGATAGAGGAGTAGTAGAGGACCATTCAGCCCCAATCCACCATTCAACAAGATCATGGCTGATCTGATATTCCTCAATTCCACTTTCCTGTCTTTTTGCTAAAACTCTTGATTTTCCTTCCAATTAAAAATCTCAGCTTCCACCTCAGCACAGAATCTGAAAGGAGATGGGAGAACAGAATGGCTTGCAAAGCAAATGGAACATCTTGTGACATTCTGTCAACAGGTCCCACTGAACTGTCTCTCCCCAATTTCTTTCCCTCCATATGCAATGTTAATTTTTGTTTTGTTAGCCCACCTGCATGGCTGTGTGGAGGCTGGAAACCAGCATTAGAGTTTCACCTGGTCAGGCTGTATGCTAATAGCTCAGAGTTTTGTTCATCTGCTGCTAGATAAACAGTATTTCTTGTTAACTATAAGAACCTGATCAATGCTTTTTGTTAAATTAATTCCATCAGACAAGCATATTGAGGACTTTGAGAACTATAACTAAGTTCAGGAGACCAAGATAAAGGAGCAGAATCATGGCATTTGGTCCACTGAGTCTGTTCTGCTGTTTGATCATGGGTGATATGATTCTCAACCCCATTCTCCTGCCTTCTCCCCGTAACCCTTAGCAATCAAGAACCTATCTTTGTCTTAAATACACTCGGTGATTTGGCCTCCACAGCCCCCTACAGCAACGAGTTCCAGAGTCACCATCCTCTGGCTGAAGAAATTCCTGAGGAGAAAGTGAGGTCTGCAGATGCTGGAGATCAGAGGTGGAAATGTGTTGCTGGAAAAGCGCAGCAGGTCAGGCAGCATCCAGGGAACAGGAGAATCGACGTTTCGGGCATGAGCCCTTCCTGAAGAAGGGCTAATGCCCGAAACGTCGATTCTCCTGTTCCCTAGATGCTGCCTGACCTGCTGCGCTTTTCCAGCAACACATTTCCATCTCTGAAGAAATTCCTCCCCGTCTCAGTTCCAAAGGGTGGTTGAACCTTGAGTAAATGCTGGTCTAAACACTAAACCTCACTTCTTGAGAATGAATTGATATGAGAGACTGCCACAGCTGTATGCCCTGGAAGTGAACGCACTGACCGGTGGTTGGGGTGACTCAGGTGAAGAGGGTTGATCCTGGGCCTTCATAGTGAGGGCTTCTCCCCTCCTTTCTTCAATCGCCTGTTTCATCACCTTCAACTCACTGGGATGTGGGGTCGCCCTGCGTTGTAACCGACCCTAAAAACAAGCAGAAGAATGCCAGCATTTAGAGCAGCCTTTTGGGACAGGAAATATTTGTTCATAGACAGCATGACAAACACAGGCAGATCGACAGAGACTAGCAGTGCGGGGACACAGTGACATGCACTTACACAGCCTCTAACATCCACCCCCACACACACTAGGGGGAACTGCAATCCCTCCCACTGGATTGGGGTGGGTGTGCACACTGTGCAATCATCACCAAGAGACCCTGTGAGACAGACCCAGAACACCCTCCCACCAAGACCAGGAGACTCTGCAATCAAACCCCCTCTCCCTTCCCCCCCCCCAACCCCATTCCAGGAAAGAGAGCAAACCCAAGATACTCACCCGTCTCTCTGCCTCCTCCTCGTTCTCCTCATCATCCTTCAGTTCCTCCTGGAACTGGATCACACTGACTCGGTTCAGATTAGGCTCTGTCCACCCCTCATCCAGGCTGTCATTCAAGAGATTCTCTGCAAGCAGCACGAATGGAATCAGGGCCTAAACACACTGACCCACCCAGCTTGAGAAGTGACATGCATACTAACTGAAGGTGTTTGTTAGAGAACCTGTCACTGTCAGACAGCAGCTTCCAAAGCCACAGTCATGTCCATCTAGAAGGACAAGGGCAGCAGATACATGGGAACACCACCCCTCTGCAAGCTCCCTTCCCAGCCACTCACCATCTTGACTTGGGAAATATATCACCGTTCCTTCAGTGTCACCGGGTCAGAATCCTGGAATTCCCTCCCTCAGGGCATTGTGGGTCAACCCACAGCACATGGACTGCAAGAAGGCAGCTCACTCCCACCTTCTCAAGGGGGCAACTAGGGACGGGCAATAAATGCTGGGCCCAGCTGGTGACACCCATGTCCCAGCAGTAAGTTAAAGCACAGATGAACCAGTCTACACAGTCAGTTATTCACATCAACTGGCTGTTGAAGTGAGCCATATCTTTGAGGCACTTCTTACCAAGGGTTCCCCCACCTCACCCTAGTTCTAAACTTCCAGCTCAGCACTGTCCCCATGACTTGTCCGGACTTGTCCTACCTGCCTATCTCTTTTCCACCTATCCACTCCACCCTCTCCTCCCTGACCTATCACCTTCATCCCCTCCCCCACTCACCTATTGTACTCTATGCCACTCTCTCCCCACCCCCACCCTCCTCTAGCTTATCTCTCCACGCTTCAGGCTCACTGCCTTTATTCCTGATGAAGGACTTTTGCCCGAAACGTCGATTTCGCTGCTCCTTGGATGCTGCCTGAACTGCTGTGCTCTTCCAGCACCACTGATCCAGAACCAAGGGTTATCTGTCCACTTGGGGCCTACCAAGGTGAAACAACATCCAGGACACTTCAGCACGTGGAGCAGCTGAACTGCACTGCTTGGCCTGTGAGAATCAGGAAGGAGAGCAGCTACTAGTTTTCCAAATGAGCTGACACCAAGATCTTACCCAGACTGGGGGACGGCTGCTGAGGCAGGAGGTAGCAGGTCAGGACCTTCTCACCAGTTTTCTCATCATCCTCTGTTTGGAACTTGAGCATCGGCTGAGATTGATTCTCAGCTAACCACAGAGCCTTCAGATTGAGGTTAGTCAGTGCAAAAGGTAGATTCATTAGCCTGGGAAAAGATCACAGTGTCAGGAGACACACACATCATCAAGGATGGGGCATTTTGGAAGGGGTGGAGGGGGAACAAGTAGGGGTCGGGTTCCACAAGGAGAGGGCACTATGGGACACGACTGTACAAATACACCAATGAAATAAAGCTGCTCATTTTCATCATGCACTGCTGATCGCAACAAAAACTCCCACCATTAACTTCACATTTTACTTTAGTTTGTCTCTTAATCATTGGTTCTCAAGCTCTTTGGCAATCACCAAACCGATACCATCAGACAAATCTCTGTTTTAGCTTCTATTCTGGGATTACTCCATATTTCCCAGGCGAGGTCAATCAAGCCAAGGCCTCGACTTGCCCATTTGTATCTGCTCAGACCACCAGTGTTTGTTCTTGCATGAACTTGAGAATTCTCCTGGTGTACATAATCACTTTCTGATGCAAGAACAAACACTTCTGCTCTGATCTACTATCAGGACCGAGACTAGGTTTCATCCACCTCACACTCTTGTTATAATAGTTCAGGGTGCCTGCTTCTTAATCACTGACCTAAACATTCGACCAATAGGTACACTTTCTTGCCACCTTTCCAGTACATCCCTCCAATCACTACTTACCTCTCAAATAGATTCTCCCATGTCTGTACCCTGCACAGTTAACTGTTACTAGCTCCCAGCCCTTGCCCATCTCCACTGTTCACTTCTTGCCCAACCACATTTTGTTCCTCAGATCCTTAATCAGCGTTCCTTACTATCACTGGGTTAAAACCCTGGAATCCTTTTTCAAAGGCATTGTGTTTGTCCCTACACCCCAAGAACAGCTCACCATCCCCTTCTCCAGGACAATACAGGAGTGAGTAATGAACCTGGGCCCACACAGCAGATCTCAAAGGTAGCAAATCTCACAAAAAGAAAAGAAAATCAGACATTGGTGAACTGACAGCAGCCCTCTTGCCAGGCTAGACAACGACAAGGATTGCAGTGGGGATGGATGGAGCTGGAACCAAGCTTAACACATTTTATACTTACTCACATAATTGCAAATTACAAACATACACTTTCTAACATAACATCAAGTTTCTGTCTATTTATAGGGGCTTAAATAATCATCACCCACTTCCATGCAATTAAAGACAATTGCTATGCAATTACAAAGGAAGGCTCTGTACATTGACAGTGCAGTGATGCCAGGCTCCCTCCAGTTTACAGGTGAGTGTGTCACTCCATACTCAGTGCTGGTTATTATAAATCCACTTCCTACCTGTTACCAGCCACATCCAGCACGTGAATCTCTGAAGCATTTGCAAGCTCAGGTGGGAGATGGGTTAGCCGGTTGTCACGGAGACTCAGCACGTTTAAACTCACACAACCTCCCAATTCAGCTGGTAAAGCCAGGAGGCGGTTCCGATCCACATTCAGGTTGGTCAGTTTCTTCAGTTTCCCAATAGATCTTGGGAGCGTCTGTAATCAACAGAGGACATTTCAGCAGTTCGCCAATAGTTCCACACTATTCGGCCACCTCGATGTGAAATCAAGCAGAAATCGCTTGCCCTTCTTTGAAAAGGTAGTTTCATTCTGTCAAGGGACGCAGGCGTCGAGGGACACGGGCGTCACTGGAAAGGCCAGCACTTGTTATCCACCCTTGAAATGAGTGGGTTGCTGTGCCATTTCAGAGGCACAACATGGCCATGGCTCTGGGACGCGATGGTCGAATGGTATTATCATTAGAATATTAACCCAGGGGTTCAGGAAATGTACTGGGGACCTGGGTGTGAATCCCACCACAACAACGTAGGAATTTGAGTTCAATAACTGGAATTCAGAGTCAATTGTCAGAATAATCCATTTGGTTTAGTAACGTCCTTCATGGAAGGAAGCTGCCATCCATACCTAGTCTGGCCAACATCTGCCTCCAGATCCACAGCCTTTTATTCATTCGCCAATCCTCCCTCCATGCTCATACCCTGCCCCCCCACACCATGGGCCCTTATTAGCTGTTTAATACTGTACTAAATTATTTCTAAAAATCCAAATCTATTACATCCACTGCTTGAGGACTTGAATATAAAAGCAGGGATATATTTCTGAGGCTCTGGTCAGACCACACTTAGGTATTGTGCACAGTTTTGGGCCCCATATCTCAGGAAGGATGTATTGGCCCTGGAGGGTGTTCAGAGGAGGTTCACGAGAATGGTCCCAGGAATGAAAGGCCTAACATTTGAGGAACATTTGAGGACTCTGGATCGATACTTATGGAGTTTAGAAGGATGAGGGGGATCTAATTGAAAGATATAAAATACTGAATGGTCTGGACAGAGTAGGTGTTGGGAAGATGTTTCCATTGGCAGGAAAGACTAGGACCTGAGGAAAGACCTTTTATAACAGAGATAAGGAGAGACGTCTTCTACCAGAGAGTAGGGAGTCTATGAAATTCAGCCGCATAGAAGGCTGTGAAGGCTAGGTCATGGAGTATATTTAAGACTGAGATAGAAAGGTTCTAGAGTATCAAGGGGATCGAGGGTTATGGGGAGATGGCAGGAGAATGGGGTTGAGAAACTTATCAGCCATGATTGAATGGCAGTGCAGACTCAATGGGCTGAAATGGCCTAATTTCTGCTCCTGAGTCTTAAGACCTAAAATCCCAGGATCAATCCCATCAGGTCTAGAGGTCCTTAGCCCCAAGAGGTCCCCATTCATATGCCCATTAGTGATAGTTCCTGTGTTGATTTCCTCACTGCATTTTGATCATGTTTACAGTAATTTTGGGGAGATACTGGTGTCTTCTGCTCTGATGCAAAGTCTTTATTCAGCACCTCCGTTATTTCTTGCTTCCCCATTATTATTTCCAGAGCCCTGTTCTCTCCGGCTCCTCTCTTCCTTGTCACAGATTGAAACCAGCTCTGCTTGGGGGCACCCTATGTGGTGTTTAAAATCCTGATAAGGTGGGACAGAGCCTTTCACAAAGGGTGCAAGCATGAAGTCCAGTGCATGGTCCACTCACCGTCAGCAGGTTCTCTGTCAGGATGAGCTCTGTCAGATGGCAACATTCACCCACCGCCTCCGTTAGCTCTGTTAACCGGTTCTGATCCACCTTCAGAATTGACAACTGCTTCAACTGGCCTGGGATTACAAGATGATCATCTGAGAACTTGAGGACAGACGTGATTCCAGAGCTCAACTCAGTGTCTAATTCGGGAAAACAATACCCAAGGAACAGGAGTTGGCAGCACAAACCCCTCCTGCCAGCACCACTGCCAGAGAAACACGGGAGCTTCTCAATCGGTGATGGTGAATAACAGTTAGCCGAGCCAATGGGTCCATATCGCAACAATGGATAAGAACAGAGTGCCCACAGCTCCCTTTGACCTTTTTTGGTCAGCGCATTGAGGATAGTGGTGGTCAGGCTGCAGCTCTATAGGACACTGCTTACAATTCTGGTCTCCCTGTTATAGGAAGGTGGTTGTTAAACTTGAATGGGTTCAGAAAAGATTTCCAAAGATATTGCTGAGATTGGAAGGTTTCAGCTACAGGGAGAGGCTAAACAAGCTGGGGCTATTTTCCCTGGATTGTTGGAGGTTCAGAAGTGACCTTATAGAGGTTTGTAAAATCATGAGGGACATGGATAGGTTAAATAGACAAAGTCTTTTCTCCACGATAGGAGAGTCCAAAACAGGAGGACATAGGTTTTAATGTGAGTGGGGAAAGACTTAAAAAGGGACCTGAGGGGTAACATTTTCACACAGAGGGTGGTACATGTATGGAATGAGCTGCCAGAGGATGTGGAGGAGGCTGGTACAATTGCAACATTTAAGAGGCATTTGGATGGGTATATGAATAGGAAGGGTTTGGAGGGATATGGGCCAAGTGCTGGCAGGTGGGACTAGATTGGGTTGGGATATCTGGTCGGCATGGACGAGTTGGACCGAAGGGTCTGTTTCCATGCTGTACGATTCTATGAGGCTGTACCATCCCGACCAACAACACCAGAGTACATACTGCTCAGTAACAACCAGCTAACGATTCTAATCCAGTTTCCAGCACTTGGCCCAATGTCTTGTATATCTTGGCATTGCAAGTACTCATCTAAATCCTTCTTCAACGTTCGGTGGATTACTGCCTCGCCTACCTTTACAGGCTGAGAACTCCAGATACCCCACCTCCCCTCTGGGTGAAAGGCTTTTCCTCACATTCCCCTCTATCCCTCCTGTCTCCTCCTTTAAATCCAAAACCTTGGTCATTGAGCCCTCCATCAGGAAAAGCTCCTATCAACACCCCTCTATTTTCTCCATCTCAATCCTGCCCCCCCTCAGTCTCCTCCGCTCCCAGGAAAACAATCCCAGTCTATCCAATTTCCCTTCCTAACTGAAACTCTCCAGCCCAGGCAGCATCCTGGTAAATCTCCTCTGCACCCTGTCCACTGGGTGCAATCACCTCCATCCTGGACTGCGGATTCAGAACTGCACACGTTGGCTGTTGCCTAACCAATATTTAATACGGTGCCTCCCTGCTCTGAAACTCCATCCTTCAGTTAATAATGACGACTATCCCATATGCCTCCTTCACCACTTTATCCACCTTCCTGTGATACCTGAAGGAGGATCCCTCTGACCAGTGGGGATTCCCTGGGTCCTACCTTTCATCACATACCCCCTTGCCTTGCTTGTCCTGTCCAAGTGCATCACATCACACTTATCTGTACTGAATTCGGTTTAACACTGATCAGCCCATCTATATCCCCCTGCAATCTAAACATAATCTCCTTACAACTTACTACCCACTAATTTCCAGATGATCCTCAAACTTACTCATCTCCCCTTTTCTCTCACCGCCTCCCAACCCCTCAGCCCTCCCCCGAACCAAGAGTCCCTGCAGCCGGTGTCTCGGTATCAGGAGCCCACTCACAGCCCTGGGGGTGTGCGTACACTGCACCTACCAATGCCATCTGGTATGGATTCCAGAGGATTCTGGGAGAGGAGAAGGTCAGTCAATGCCACCAGTCCACTGATCTCATTGGGGAGCGTCTCAAGTTTGTTTTCTGAAACATCGAGGCACACCAGGCGTCTCAGGTTTCCCAGCTCCTACAATACGGAACAGCGCAGGAATCATAATCCACAAACCTGACACAGTCCTGTATCAATCCCAAAACCAATCCCACTGCTCCCCCCCCCCGTAGCCCTGTATCAATCCCAAAACTAATTCCCCACCTCACTCTCTCCCTATAGCCCTGTATCAATCCCCAAACTAATCCCACTGCCCCGCGCTCTCCCCATAGCCCTGTATCAATCCCCAAACTAATCCCACTGCCCCGCTCTCTCCCCATAGCCCTGTATCAATCCCCAAACTAATCCCACAGCCCCGCTCTCTCCCCATAGCCCTGTATCAATCCCCAAACTAATCCCTCTGCCCCGCTCTCTCCCCATAGCCCTGTATCAATCTCCAGACTAATCTCACTGCCCCACTCTCTCCCCATAGCCCTGTAACAATCCCCAAACTAATCCCACTGCCCCGCTCTCTCCCCATAGCCCTGTATCAATCCCCAAACTAATCCCACTGCCCCGCTCTCTCCCCATAGCCCTGTATCAATCCCCAAACTAATCCCACAGCCCCGCTCTCTCCCCATAGCCCTGTATCAATCCCCAAACTAATCCCACTGCCCCGCTCTCGACCCATAGCCCTGTATCAATCTCCAGACTAACCCAACAATGCTGTCTGCCTGTAGCCTGCTTTATTCCATTGAAACCCCAAACCCTCTGAGGTTGGGAGCCCTCATGTCTTACCGGGGGAAGCGCAGTAAGTTGGTTCCTGTCTAACCAGAGTTCACGTAAATTTGGCAGAGCTCCAAGTGTGTCCGGCTGCAAAACAAGGAACTGAAGTGAGCCACTGTCATACAGTAAGGTATAAACAGCAAACTGAATCAAGCTTTAGATCAAAGGGACAAGGAACACAGACCGGAGCCGTAACCCTGACCCCGACCGTACCCAGCCCACCCCGTGACCCCGACCCATACCGTACCCAGCCCGCCCCGTGACCCCGACCCCTACCGTACCCAGCCCGCCCCGTGACCCTGACCCCAACCGTACCCAGCCCGCCCCGTGACCCCGGCCGTACCCAGCCCGCACCGTGACCCCGGCCGTACCCAGCCCGCACCGTGACCCCGACCGTACCCAGCCCGCCCCGTGACCCCGACCGTACCCAGCCCGCCCCGTGACCCCGGCCGTACCCAGCCCGCCCCGTGACCCTGACCCCGACCGTACCCAACCCGCCCCGTGACCCCGGCCGTACCCAACCCGCCCCGTGACCCCGACCGTACCCAGCCCGCCCCGTGACCCCGACCGTACCCAGCCCGCCCCGTGACCCCGACCGTACCCAGCCCGCCTCGTGACTCCGACCCCGACCGTACCCAGCCCGCCCCGTGACCCCGACCGTACCCAGCCCGCCCCGTGACCCCGACCGTACCCAGCCCGCCCCGTGACCCTGACCCCGACCGTACCCAGCCCGCCCCGTGACCCCGGCCGTACCGAGCCCGCCTCGTGACCGTGACCCCGACCGTACCCAGCCCGCCCCGTGACCCCGACCGTACCGAGCCCGCCTCGTGACTCCGACCCCGACCGTACCCAGCCCGCCCCGTGACCCCGGCCGTACCCAGCCCGCCCCGTGACCCCGACAGTACCGAGCCCGCCTCGTGACTCCGATCCCGACCGTACCCAGCCCGCCCCGTGACCCCGGCCGTACCCAGCCCGCCTCGTGACTCCGACCCCGACCGTACCCACCTCGTGACTCCGACCCCGACCGTACCCAGCCCGCCCCGTGACCCCGGCCGTACCCAGCCCGCCTCGTGACTCCGACCCCGACCGTACCCACCTCGTGACTCCGACCCCGACCGTACCCAGCCCGCCCCGTGACCCCGACCGTACCCAGCCCGCCCCGTGACCCCGACCGTACCCAGCCCGCCCCGTGACCCCGACCGTACCCAGCCCACCCCGTGACCCCGACCGTACCCAGCCCGCCCCGTGACCCCGACCGTACCCAGCCCGCCTCGTGACCCCGACCGTACCCAGCCCGCCCAGTGACCCCGACCTCGACCGTACCCAGCCCGCCTCCTGACCCCGACCGTACCCAGCCCGCCCCGTGACCCCGACCCCGACCGTACCCAGCCCGCCCCGTGACCCTGACCCCGACCGTACCCAGCCCGCCCCGTGGCCCTGACCCCGACCGTACCCAGTCCGCCCCGTGACCCTGACCCTGACCGCACCCAGTCCGCCCCTTGACCCTGACCGTGACCCCGACCGTACCCAGCCCGCTCCGTCACCCTGACCCCGACCGTACCCAGTCCGCCCCTTGACCCTGACCGTGACCCCGACCGTACCCAGTCCGCCCCGTGACCCTGACCCCGACCATACCCAGCCCGCCCCGTGACCCCGACCGTACCCAGTCCGCCCCGTGACCCCGACCCCGACCCCGACCGTACCCAGCCCGCCCCGTGACCCTGACCCTGACCGCACCCAGTCCGCCCCTTGACCCTGACCGTGACCCCGACCGTACCCAGCCCGTTCCGTCACCCTGACCCCGACCGTACCCAGTCCGCCCCTTGACCCTGACCCTGACCCCGACCGTACCCAGTCCGCCCCTTGACCCTGACCCTGACCCCGACCGTACCCAACCCGCTCCGTCACCCTGACCCCGACCGTAACCAGTCCGCCCCTTGACCCTGACCGTGACTCCGACCATACCCAGCCCGCCCCGTGACCCTGACCCCGATCGTACCCAGCCCGACCCGTGACCCTGACCCCGACCGTACCCAGCCCGCCCAGTGACCCGGACCCCGACCGTAACCATCCGCCCCTTGACCCTGACCGTGACCCCGACCGCACCGGGTCCGCCCCGTGAACCAGACCCTGACCCCGACCTTACCCAGTCCGCTCCATGACCCTGACCCCGACCGTACCCATCCCGCCCCGTGACCCTGACCCCGACCGTACCCAGTCCGCCCCGTGACCCTGACCCTGACCCCGACCGTACCCAGCCCGCCCCGTGACCCTGACCCCGACCGTACCCAGTCCGCCCCGTGACCCTGACCGTACCCAGCCCGCCCCGTGACCCTGACCCCGACCGTACCCAGCCCGTCCCGTGACCCTGACCGTACCCAGTCCGCCCCGTGACCCTGACCCCGACCGTACCCAGCCCGCCCCGTGACCCTGACCCCGACCGTACCCAGCCCGCCCCGTGACCCCGACCCCGACCCCGACCGTACCCAGCCCGCCCCGTGACCCTGACCGTGACCCCGACCGTACCCAGCCCGTTCCGTCACCCTGACCCCGACCGTACCCAGTCCGCCCCTTGACCCTGACCCTGACCCCGACCGTACCCAGTCCGCCCCTTGACCCTGACCCTGACCGTACCCAACCCGCTCCGTCACCCTGACCCCGACCGTAACCAGTCCGCCCCTTGACCCTGACCGTGACTCCGACCATACCCAGCCCGCCCCGTGACCCTGACCCCGATCGTACCCAGCCCGACCCGTGACCCTGACCCCGACCGTACCCAGCCCGCCCAGTGACCCGGACCCCGACCGTAACCATCCGCCCCTTGACCCTGACCGTGACCCCGACCGCACCGGGTCCGCCCCGTGAACCAGACCCTGACCCCGACCTTACCCAGTCCGCTCCATGACCCTGACCCCGACCGTACCCAGCCCGCCCCGTGACCCCGACCGTACCCAGTCCGCCCCGTGACCCTGACCCCGACCGTACCCAGCCCGCCCCGTGACCCTGACCCCGACCGTACCCAGTCCGCCCCGTGACCCTGACCGTACCCAGCCCGCCCCGTGACCCTGACCCCGACCGTACCCAGCCCGTCCCGTGACCCTGACCGTACCCAGTCCGCCCCGTGACCCTGACCCTGACCGTACCCAGCCCGCCCCGTGACCCTGACCCCGACCGTACCTTGCCCGCCCTGTGACCCTGACCCCGACCGAACCCAGCCCGCCCCGTGACCCTGACCGAACCCAGCCCGCCCCGTGACCCTGACCCCGACCGTACCCAGCCCGCCCCGTGACCCTGACCCCGACCGTACCCAGCCCGCCCCGTGACCCTGACCCCGACCGTACCCAGCCCGCCCCGTGACCCTGACCCCGACCGTACCCAGCCCGCCCCGTGACCCTGACCCCGACCGTACCCTGCCCGCCCCGTGACCCTGACCACGACCGTACCCAGACCGCCCCGTGACCCTGACCACGACCGTACCCAGCCCGCCCCGTGACCCTGACCCCGACCGTACCCTGCCCGCCCCGTGACCCTGACCCCGACCGTACCCAGCCCGCCCCGTGACCCTGACCCCGACCGTACCCTGCCCGCCCCGTGACCCTGACCCCGACCGTACCCAGCCCGCCCCGTGACCCTGACCCCGACCGCACCCAGCCGGCCCCGTGACCCTGACCCCGACCGTACCCAGCCCGCCCCGTGACCCGGACCCCGACCGTACCCAGCCCGCCCCGTGACCCTGACCCCGACCGTACCCAGCCCGCCCCGTGACCCTGACCCCGACCGTACTCAGCCCGCCCCGTGACCCTGACTGTACCCAGTCCGCCCCGTGACCCTGACCCTGACCCCGACCGTACCCAGCCCGCCCCGTGACCCTGACCCCGACCGTACCCATCCCGCCCCGTGACCCTGACCCCGACCGTACCCAGCCGGCCCCGTGACAAGGAACTGAAGTGAGCCACTGTCATACAGTAAGGTATAAACAGCAAACTGAATCAAGCTTTAGATCAAAGGGACAAGGAACACATACCGTACCCAGCCCGCCCCGTGACCCCGACCCCTACCGTACCCAGCCCGCCCCGTGACCCTGACCCCAACCGTACCCAGCCCGCCCCGTGACCCCGGCCGTACCCAGCCCGCACCGTGACCCCGACCGTACCCAGCCCGCCCCGTGACCCCGACCGTACCCAGCCCGCCCCGTGACCCCGGCCGTACCCAGCCCGCCCCGTGACCCCGGCCGTACCCAGCCCGCCCCGTGACCCTGACCCCGACCGTACCCAACCCGCCCCGTGACCCCGGCCGTACCCAACCCGCCCCGTGACCCCGGCCGTACCCAGCCCGCCCCGTGACCCCGACCGTACCCAGCCCGCCCCGTGACCCCGACCGTACCCAGCCCGCCCCGTGACCCCGACCCCGACCGTACCCAGCCCGCCCCGTGACCCCGACCGTACCCAGCCCGCCCCGTGACCCCGGCCGTACCCAGCCCGCCCCGTGACCCCGACAGTACCGAGCCCGCCTCGTGACTCCGATCCCGACCGTACCCAGCCCGCCCCGTGACCCCGGCCGTACCCAGCCCGCCTCGTGACTCCGACCCCGACCGTACCCACCTCGTGACTCCGACCCCGACCGTACCCAGCCCGCCCCGTGACCCCGGCCGTACCCAGCCCGCCTCGTGACTCCGACCCCGACCGTACCCACCTCGTGACTCCGACCCCGACCGTACCCAGCCCGCCCCGTGACCCCGACCGTACCCAGCCCGCCCCGTGACCCTGACCCCGACCGTACCCAGCCCGCCCCGTGACCCCGACCGTACCCAGCCCGCCCCGTGACCCCGACCGTACCCAGCCCACCCCGTGACCCCGACCGTACCCAGCCCGCCCCGTGACCCCGACCGTACCCAGCCCGCCTCGTGACCCCGACCGTACCCAGCCCGCCCAGTGACCCCGACCTCGACCGTACCCAGCCCGCCTCGTGACCCCGACCGTACCCAGCCCGCCCCGTGACCCCGACCCCGACCGTACCCAGCCCGCCCCGTGACCCTGACCCCGACCGTACCCAGCCCGCCCCGTGGCCCTGACCCCGACCATACCCAGCCCGCCCCGTGACCCTGACCCCGACCGTACTCAGCCCGCCCCGTGACCCTGACTGTACCCAGTCCGCCCCGTGACCCTGACCCTGACCCCGACCGTACCCAGCCCGCCCCGTGACCCTGACCCCGACCGTACCCAGCCCGCCCCGTGACCCTGACCCCGACCGTACCCAGCCCGCCCCGTGACCCTGACCCCGACCGTACCCTGCCCGCCCCGTGACCCTGACCACGACCGTACCCAGACCGCCCCGTGACCCTGACCACGACCGTACCCAGCCCGCCCCGTGACCCTGACCCCGACCGTACCCTGCCCGCCCCGTGACCCTGACCCCGACCGTACCCAGCCCGCCCCGTGACCCTGACCCCGACCGTACCCTGCCCGCCCCGTGACCCTGACCCCGACCGTACCCAGCCCGCCCCGTGACCCTGACCCCGACCGCACCCAGCCGGCCCCGTGACCCTGACCCCGACCGTACCCAGCCCGCCCCGTGACCCGGACCCCGACCGTACCCAGCCCGCCCCGTGACCCTGACCCCGACAGTACCCAGCCCGCCCCGTGACCCTGACCCCGACCGTACTCAGCCCGCCCCGTGACCCTGACTGTACCCAGTCCGCCCCGTGACCCTGACCCTGACCCCGACCGTACCCAGCCCGCCCCGTGACCCTGACCCCGACCGTACCCATCCCGCCCCGTGACCCTGACCCCGACCGTACCCAGCCGGCCCCGTGACAAGGAACTGAAGTGAGCCACTGTCATACAGTAAGGTATAAACAGCAAACTGAATCAAGCTTTAGATCAAAGGGACAAGGAACACATACCGTACCCAGCCCGCCCCGTGACCCCGACCCCTACCGTACCCAGCCCGCCCCGTGACCCTGACCCCAACCGTACCCAGCCCGCCCCGTGACCCCGGCCGTACCCAGCCCGCACCGTGACCCCGACCGTACCCAGCCCGCCCCGTGACCCCGACCGTACCCAGCCCGCCCCGTGACCCCGGCCGTACCCAGCCCGCCCCGTGACCCCGGCCGTACCCAGCCCGCCCCGTGACCCTGACCCCGACCGTACCCAACCCGCCCCGTGACCCCGGCCGTACCCAACCCGCCCCGTGACCCCGGCCGTACCCAGCCCGCCCCGTGACCCCGACCGTACCCAGCCCGCCCCGTGACCCCGACCGTACCCAGCCCGCCCCGTGACCCCGACCCCGACCGTACCCAGCCCGCCCCGTGACCCCGACCGTACCCAGCCCGCCCCGTGACCCCGGCCGTACCCAGCCCGCCCCGTGACCCCGACAGTACCGAGCCCGCCTCGTGACTCCGATCCCGACCGTACCCAGCCCGCCCCGTGACCCCGGCCGTACCCAGCCCGCCTCGTGACTCCGACCCCGACCGTACCCACCTCGTGACTCCGACCCCGACCGTACCCAGCCCGCCCCGTGACCCCGACCGTACCCAGCCCGCCCCGTGACCCTGACCCCGACCGTACCCAGCCCGCCCCGTGACCCCGACCGTACCCAGCCCGCCCCGTGACCCCGACCGTACCCAGCCCACCCCGTGACCCCGACCGTACCCAGCCCGCCCCGTGACCCCGACCGTACCCAGCCCGCCCAGTGACCCCGACCCCGACCGTACCCAGCCCGCCTCGTGAACCCGACCGTACCCAGCCCGCCTCGTGACCCCGACCGTACCCAGCCCGCCCAGTGACCCCGACCTCGACCGTACCCAGCCCGCCTCGTGACCCCGACCGTACCCAGCCCGCCCCGTGACCCCGACCCCGACCGTACCCAGCCCGCCCCGTGACCCTGACCCCGACCGTACCCAGCCCGCCCCGTGGCCCTGACCCCGACCATACCCAGCCCGCCCCGTGACCCTGACCCCGACCGTACTCAGCCCGCCCCGTGACCCTGACTGTACCCAGTCCGCCCCGTGACCCTGACCCTGACCCCGACCGTACCCAGCCCGCCCCGTGACCCTGACCCCGACCGTACCCAGCCCGCCCCGTGACCCTGACCCCGACCGTACCCAGCCCGCCCCGTGACCCTGACCCTGACCGTACCCAGCCCGCCCCGTGACCCTGACCGTACCCAGCCCGCCCTGTGACCCTGACCCCGACCGTACCCAGCCCGCCCCGTGACCCTGACCCCGACCGTACCCATCCCGCCCCGTGACCCTGACCCCGACCGTACCCAGCCGGCCCCGTGACCCTGACCCCGACCGTACCCAGTCCGCCCCGTGACCCTGACCCCGACCGTACCCAGTCCGCCCCGTGACCCTGACCCCGACCGTACCCAGCCCGCCCAGTGACCCCGACCGTACCCAGTCCACCCAGTGTCCCTGACCCCGACCGTACCCAGCCCGCCCCGTGACCCTGACCCCGACCGTACCCAGCCCGCCCCGTGACCCTGACCCCGACCGTACCCAGCCCGCCCCGTGACCCTGACCCCGACCGTACCCAGCCCGCCCCGTGACCCTGACCCCGACCGTACCCAGCCCGCCCCGTGACCCTGACCCCGACCGTACCCAGCCCGCCCCGTGACCCTGACCCCGACCGTACCCAGCCCGCCCAGTGACCCTGACCCCGACCGTACCCAGCCCGCCCCGTGACCCTGACCCCGACCGTACCCAGCCCGCCCCGTGACCCTGACCCCGACCGTACCCAGCCCACCCCGTGACCCTGACCGTACCCAACCCGCCCCGTGACCCTGATCCCGACCATATCCAGCCCGCCCCGTGACCCTGACCGTACCCAGCCCGCCCCGTGACCCTGACCCCGACCGTACCCAATCCGCCCCGTGACCCTGACCCCGACCGTACCCAGCCCGCCCCGTGACCCTGACCATGACCGTACCCAGCCCGTCCCTTGACCCTGACCCCGACCGTACCCAGTCCGCCTCGTGGCCCTGACTGTACCCAGCCCGCCCTTTGACCCTGATCCCGACCGTACCCAGTCCACCCCGTGTCCCTGACCCTGACCCCGACCGTACCCAGTTCGCCCTGTGACCCTGACCCCGACCGTACCCAGCCCGCCCGGTGACTCTGACCCCGATCCTACCCAGTCCGCCCTTTGACCCTGACCCCGACCGTACCCAGCCCGCCCCGTGACCCTGACCCCGACCGTACCCAGCCCGCCCCGTGACCCTGACCCCGACCGTACCCAGCCCGCCCCGTGACCCTGACCCTGACCGTACCCAGCCCGCCCCGTGACCCTGACCGTACCCAGCCCGCCCTGTGACCCTGACCCCGACCGTACCCAGCCCGCCCCGTGACCCTGACCCCGACCGTACCCATCCCGCCCCGTGACCCTGACCCCGACCGTACCCATCCCGCCCCGTGACCCTGACCCCGACCGTACCCAGCCGGCCCCGTGACCCTGACCCCGACCGTACCCAGTCCGCCCCGTGACCCTGACCCCGACCGTACCCAGTCCGCCCCGTGACCCTGACCCCGACCGTACCCAGCCCGCCCAGTGACCCCGACCGTACCCAGTCCACCCAGTGTCCCTGACCCCGACCGTACCCAGCCCGCCCCGTGACCCTGACCCCGACCGTACCCAGCCCGCCCCGTGACCCTGACCCCGACCGTACCCAGCCCGCCCCGTGACCCTGACCCCGACCGTATCCAGCCCGCCCCGTGACCCTGACCCCGACCGTACCCAGCCCGCCCCGTGACCCTGACCCCGACCGTACCCAGCCCGCCCCGTGACCCTGACCCCGACCGTACCCAGCCCGCCCAGTGACCCTGACCCCGACCGTACCCAGCCCGCCCCGTGACCCTGACCCCGACCGTACCCAGCCCGCCCCGTGACCCTGACCCCGACCGTACCCAGCCCACCCCGTGACCCTGACCGTACCCAACCCGCCCCGTGACCCTGATCCCGACCGTATCCAGCCCGCCCCGTGACCCTGACCGTACCCAGCCCGCCCCGTGACCCTGACCCCGACCGTACCCAATCCGCCCCGTGACCCTGACCCCGACCGTACCCAGCCCGCCCCGTGACCCTGACCATGACCGTACCCAGCCCGTCCCTTGACCCTGACCCCGACCGTACCCAGTCCGCCTCGTGGCCCTGACTGTACCCAGCCCGCCCTTTGACCCTGATCCCGACCGTACCCAGTCCACCCCGTGTCCCTGACCCTGACCCCGACCGTACCCAGTTCGCCCTGTGACCCTGACCCCGACCGTACCCAGCCCGCCCGGTGACTCTGACCCCGATCCTACCCAGTCCGCCCTTTGACCCTGACCCCGACCGTACCCAGCCCGCCCCGTGACCCTGACCGTACCCAGTCCACCTCGTGTCCCTGACCCCGACCGTACCCAGTCCGCCCTGTGACCCTGACCCCGACCGTACCCAGCCTGCCCCGTGACCCTGACCCCGACCGTACCCAGCCCGCCCAGTGACCCTGACCCCGACCGTACCCAGTCCGCCCTGTGACCCTGACCGTACCCAGCCCGTCCCTTGACCCTGACCCCGACCGTACCCAGTCCGCCTCGTGGCCCTGACTGTACCCAGCCCGCCCTTTGACCCTGATCCCGACCGTACCCAGTCCACCCCGTGTCCCTGACCCTGACCCCGACCGTACCCAGTTCGCCCTGTGACCCTGACCCCGACCGTACCCAGCCTGCCCGGTGACTCTGACCCCGATCCTACCCAGTCCGCCCTTTGACCCTGACCCCGACCGTACCCAGCCCGCCCCGTGACCCTGACCGTACCCAGTCCACCTCGTGTCCCTGACCCCGACCGTACCCAGTCCGCCCTGTGACCCTGACCCCGACCGTACCCAGCCTGCCCCGTGACCCTGACCCCGACCGTACCCAGCCCGCCCAGTGACCCTGACCCCGACCGTACCCAGTCCGCCCTGTGACCCTGACCGTACCCAGCCCGCCCCGTGACCCTGTCCCCGACCGTACCCAGTCCGCCCTGTGACCCTGACCGTACCCAGCCCGCCCCGTGACCCTGAATGTCCTCAGATGTTTGAGCTTGGTGTAATAAGTGTAACGATGGTGTTGTAGCTGTTACATAGACTTGGTTGAGAGAGGAAAACACTTGGCAGTTTAGATGTTTCACATAGACAGGAATGTGAGAATTGGCAGCATTACTGTGGTGAGGGAGGACACCCTGGGGGCAGAGAGAGGCCATATGGGTGCAGTGCAGGAAATGGGAAGGATGTAACACTTTGATGGGGTTGTATTACAGGCCTCCCAATAGCCAATGGGTCAGAGAGGAACAATTTGTGGTCAGAGATTATTGACAAATGTAACAACAAGTTTGTTGTTTTGGATGAGTGTAACTTCCGCTAGATTGATGGGACTCCATTAGGACCATGGGCTTGGATTGAGGGGAATTTGTTTGGTGTGCCCAGGGTGGTTTCTAAAACAGTATGCGAGTAGTCCAGCTCAGGAAGGGGCAATTCTAGACCTAGTATTGGGGAATGGGCCTGGCCAGGTGATCGATGTTTCAGTGGCGGAGCACCATGGGAACAGTGACCATAATTCAGTACAGTTTACATTACTTATAGATAAAGACAACAGCAGTCCTTGGGTGACAGTATTACCCTGGGGTGAGAGTGACTACCACATTATTACGCAAGTCCTGGGAAATGGAGATTGGGAGCAGCCGTTTGCAGGTGAACCCACATCGGACATGTGGAAATCTTTTCAAGGCCAGTTGATTCGAGTTCAAGACCAGTGAAAATGGAGTTTGGAAAAATCCAAGAACCTTGGCTAAGAGGGATCCTGTAAGTGAAGACAGTTTTCGTAGGGAAGGGCAAAACGTGGCAGCACAGACGTGAAGGGCTGAAGGGCCTGTTCCTGTGTTGTGCTGTTCTTTGCTCTTGGCTGACAAGCCCAACTGAGAGCTTTAGTCAAAAGGAAAAGAGAAGTGTATGTAAGGATTAGGAAACTGAGGACAGACAGAGCCCTCAAAGAATACAGAAATAACAGCAAAGAACTCAAACAAGGGACTGGGGCAAAAGGAGCCCTGAAATGACCTTGGCAAACAGGATTACAGAGAATTCCATGTTCTACATATATAAGGAGCAGGAGGAGGGTCGCCACGGAAAGGGTAGATGCACTCTGACAGAGCAGGGTCTTTATGCACAGAGTCTGAAGAAGTAGGCAAGTCTAAAATTAGGGAGCAGCATGGTGACTCAGTGGTTAGCACTGCAGCCTCACAGCGCCAGGGTCCCAGGTTCGATTCTAGCCTTGGTGACTGACTGTGTGGAGTTTGCACATTCTCCCTGTGTCTGTGTGAGTTTCCTCTGGGTGCTCCGGTTTCTTCCCACAGTCCAAAGATGTGCAGGTCAGGGTGGATTGTCCATGCTAAACTGCCCATAGTGTTAGCTGCATTAGTCAGAGGGAAGTGGGTCTGGGTGGGTTACTCTTCGGAGGATCGGTGTGGACTGGTTGGGCCAAATGGGCTGTTTCCACACTGTAGGGAGACTAATCTCGAATGAATAATCTACATTGTTATTCCCAAAGGAGAAGGACAGAGCCAGAAACTCAGAGAACATGGAAACAGGCCCTGCAGCCCAACTCATCCATAACAGGCAGGTTTCCGAAACGGAAATGGTCCCATTTGCCTGCATTTGGCCCATATCCCTTGAAACCTTTCCAATCCATGTACCTGTCCAAATGTCTTTTAAAACGTTGCAATCGTACCACCTTCTACCATTTCCTCTGGTAGCTCATTCCACATACACACCATCGTTTGGATGAAAACGTTGCCCCCAAGGTCCTTTTCAAAACTTTCCCCTCTGTTTTTCGAGCCCTCTCCAATTTAATAATATCATTCCTGTAGCACAGTGAGCAGGATTGCTCATCCTACTCTAGAAGAGGCCTCACCATTGTCATGTACAACCTCAACATGACATCCCAACTCCTTCCCTCAAAGGGCTGAGCGATGAAGGCAAGCATTCTAAATGCCTTCTTAACCACCATGTGGCGCAAATTTCAGAGAACTCCTAGGTATCTGTTTTACAACATTAACATTAATTGTAAAGTCCTGTCCTAGTTTGTCTTACCAAACTGGAGTCTTCACTCCAAATGGACACTTTAGACCTAGTTATTTCTCTTGGTTCATCCCTTGCACCTTACATGTTTATAAACACCTTTGTATTTTCCATTACTTTATTCACCAGCACTTTTTCACATCCTCTCTTTGTGCTCGGAATCTCATCTTTAAGTAACCTCCTGGATTTTCTCTGTTCCTCTAGGGCATCCCTATTAAAGTTCACAGTTGTGAAGACGTATCAGTGGATTCCCAACATTCAGGGTTTTCTCTCCACATATGCTGCCAGGCAGCAGCAATTCACATTTTTGTTTATCCCAGTTTATTTAGTCCCTCATTGTTGGGGAAATCACTCCAGCCGGGCACCATTCTCTACGCTGTCTCTAATGCAATCATATTCTTCTGACAGTGCAATGACCAGAACTGCACACAGTACTCCAGCTGGGGCCCAAATGATGTTACATGCAGCTCCAACATATCCTCCCTGTTCTTATATTCAATGCCCTGTCTAATACAGGCACCTCTCCCACATAAACACCTTATCCATCTGTCCTGTTGTCTTCAACGAGCTGTGGACATGCACACCAAGGTCTCTCTGATCCTCTGTACATTCTCAGGTTCTTTCATATTTCACACCAAAGTATCAGTGAATCAAATGATTAAAGACTCATATCTGAAATGGTGAGGCCTTCTGAAGGAAACCCACATGGATCATCCACATTACCCCATGATGGGCTCATTCATAAAGTCAGGAAGTATGGGATACAGGGAGACTCGGCTATCGGGGTTCAGAATTGGCTGGCTGACAGAAGGCAGAGAGTGGTTGTAGATGGAAAGTATTCTGTCTGGAGGTCAATGTTGAGTTGGGTCCCGCTCTTGGGCCTCTGCTCTTTGTAGTTTTTATAAATGACTTGGATGAGGAGGTTGAGGGGTAGGTTAGTAAATTTGCAGATGACACACAAGTTGGAGGTGCCGTTGATAGTATCGAGGGCTATTGCAGGCTGCAGCGTGACATAGACAGGAGGCAGAGCTGGGCTGACAAATGGCAGATGGAGTTCAACCTGGATAAATGTGAAGTGATGCATTTTGGAAGATCGAACTCGAATGCTGAATATAGGATTAAAGACAGGATTCTTGGTGGAGGAACAGAGGGATCTTGATGTTCAAGTGCATAGATCCCTCAAAGTTGCCACCCAAGTGGATAGGGAAAGCATATGGTGTTTTGGCTTTCATTAACAGGGGGATCAAGTTTAAGAGCCACGAGGGTTTGCTGCAGCTCTACAAGTCCCTGGTGAGACCACACTTGGAATATTGTGTCCAGTTCTGGTTCCCCTATTATAGGAAAGATACAGAGGCTTTGGAGAAGGGTGCAAAGAAGGTTTACCAGGTTGCTGTCTGGACTGGAGGGCTTGCCTTATGAAGACAGGTTGACTAAGCTCAGACGTTTTTCTCTGGAGAGAAGGAGGAAGAGAGGAGACCTGATCGAAGTACACAAGATAATGAGAGGCATGGATAGAGTCAATAGTCAGAGACTTTTCCCCAGGGCAGGATTGACTGGGACGAGGGATCATAGTTTGAAGATATTAGGAGAAAGGTATAGAGGGGACGTCAGAGGTAGGTTTTTTTACGCGGAGAGTTGTGAATGCATGGAATGCGTTGCCAGCGGTGATGGTGGAAACAGAGTCATTGGGGACATTTAAGCAACTGCTGGACATGCACATGGATAGCAGTGAGTTGAGGGGTGTGTAGGTTAAGTTACTATATCTTACATTAGGATTAAACCTCGGCACAGCATGGTGGGCCAAAGGGCCTGTTCTGTGCTGTACTTTTCTATGTTCTAATATTGTTACGAATGCTTCAGCCTGAACTTTTCCGTCATTGAGGATGGGAATATATGTGCATCCTTCTCCTCTAGTGAGTTGTTTAATTGTCCACCACATGCACAACAGGGTGTGGCAGGACTACAGGACTTCGATCTGATCTGTTGGTTGTGGAATCACTTAACTCTGTCTATTTGTTTAAATCAAATATCTCCAACCGAACAATTGGGGCTAAGAGCCAGAACATTGACAATGTGATGTCGGTTTGCTCACTGAGCTGGAAGGTTCGTTTTCAGACGTTTCATCACCATACTAGGTAACATCTTCAGTGAGCCTCCTGATGAAGCATTGGTGGTGCAGCCGGCTTTCTATTTGTGTGTTTGGGTTTCCTTGCGTTGGTGATGTCATTTCCTGTGGTGACAGCATTTCCTATGGTGACGTCATTTCCTATTCTTTTTCTCAGGGATTGGCAAATGGGATCCAAGTCAATGTGTTTGCTGATAGAGATCCAGTTGGAATGCCATGTTTCACGGAATTCTTGTGCGTGTCTCTGTTTGGCTTGTCCTGGGATAGATGTGTTGACCCAGTCATAGAGTCATAGAGATGTACAGCATGGAAACAGACCCTTCGGTCCAACTTGTCCATGCCGACCAGATATCCCAACCCAATCTAGTCCCACCTGCCAGCACTTGGCCCATATCCCTCCAAACCCTTCCTATTCATATACCCATCCAAATGCCTCTTAAATGTTGTAATTGTACCAGTCTCCACCACTTCCTCTGGCAGCTCATTCCATACACGTACCACCCTCTGTGTGAAAAGGTTGTCCCTTAGGTCTCTTTTATATCTTTACCCTCTCACCCTACACATATGCCCTCTAGTTCTGGACTCTCCACCCCCAGGGAGAAGACTTTTCCTATTTACCCTACCCATGCCCCTCAATTTTGTAAACCTCTATAAGGTCACCCCCTCAGCCTCCGACACTCCACGGAAAACAGTCCCAGCCTGTTCAGCCTCTCCCTATAGCTCAAATCCTCAAACCCTGGCAACATCCTTGTAAATCTTTTCTGAACCCTTTCAACTTTCACAACATCTTTCTGATAGGAAGGAGACCAGAATTGCACGCAATATTCCAACAATGGCCTAACCAATGTCCTGTACAGCCGCAACATGACCTCTCAACTCCTGTACTCAATACTCTGACCAATAAAGGAAAGCAGACCAAACGCCTTCTTCACTATCCTATCTACCTGCGACTCCACTTTCAAGGAGCTATGAACCTGCACTCCAAGGTCTGTTTGTTCAGCAACACTCTCTAGGACATTACCATTAAGTGTATAAGTCCTGCTAAGATTTGCTTTCCCAAAATGCAGCACCTCGCATTTATCTGAATTAAACTCCACCTGCCACGTCTCAGCCCATTGGCCCATCTCGTCCAGATCCTGCTGTAATCTGAGGTAACCCTATTCGCTGTCCACTACACCTCCAATTTTGGTGTCATCTGCAAACTTACTAACTGAACCTCTTATGCTTGCATCCAAATCATTTACGTAAATGACAAAAAGTAGAGGACCAAGCACCGATCCTTGTGGCACTCCACTGGTCACAGGCCTCCAGTCTGAAAAACAACCCTCCACCACCACCCTCTGTCTTCTACCTTTGAGCCAGTTCTGTATCCAAATGGCTAGTTCTCCCTGTATTCCATGAGATCTAACCTTGTTAACCAGTCTCCTATGGGGAACGCTGTCGAATGCCTTACTGAAGTCCATACAGATCACATCTACTGCTCTGCCCTCATCGATCCTCTTGGTTACTTCTTCAAAAACTCAATCAAGTTTGTGAGACATGATTTCCCACGCTCAAAGCCATATTGCCTATTCCGAATCAGTCCTTGCCTTTCAAAATACATGTCAAAGTGACGTCCTTCCTCATCCGTATGTAAGGACACTAGTGAGAGTGGGTCATGTCTTTGTGTGGCCAGTTGATGTTCATGTATCCTAGTGGCTAGCTTTCTGCCCGTTTGCCCAATGTAGTGTTTGTTACAGTTCTTGCAAGGAATTCTGTACATGGCATTAGATTTGCTTGTTGTTGTATGGGGTCTTTCAAGTTCATTCACTGCCCTTTTAGCGTGTTAGTGGGCTACCATGATGCCAAGGGGTTGAGTAGTCTGGCAGTCATTTCCGAGATGTCTTTGATGTAGGGGAGAGTGGCGCGTGTTTCTGGTCGTGTTTTGTCGGCTTGTTTGGGTTTGTTGCTGAGAGATCGGTGGATGTGTTCATCGGGTACCCGTTCTTTTTGAATACACATTATAGGTGATTTTCCTCTGCTCTGCGTAGTTCCTCTGTGCTGCAGTGTGTGGTTGCTTCTATAGTTCAGTATTTGGTCCAATATTTGAATATATTGACTGGGACAACACATCCATCCTAGGATGAGACACGCACGAGAATTCCTAGAAGCATGGCATTCCAACCGGAACTCGATCAACAAACACATTGACTTGGACCCCATTTACCACCCTCTGAGAAAAAGAACAGGAAATGACATCACCAACCCAAAGAAACCCAAACACATAAATAAAAAGCAGGAATTACCAACAATGCTTCGCCTGGAGGCTAGCCGAAGATGTTACCTCGTATGGTGACGAAACTCTGAAAATGAACTTTCCAGCTCAGCGAGCAAATCTACATCCAGAACCTCAACATGAGCCACACATCTTCTCAAAACTGATTGATAATGTGAGTTTGTTCCCGGACTACATGTTAAACATGGACTGTGGCGATATGTATGTGTACAGGCATGTGTACCCAGAGGGTCTCATACAGAGCTGGATGCCAGCAACTGAGACAAATCAATTCCTTACCAGCACTTCCAGTTCATTGCTACCAAGATCTAACTCCTCCAGCTTCACCAGGAAAGATAGGGACCTGCAGGACAAACAAAACATTCATCACTCAGAACAGGGAATGGTGCCATCGGCATATCATAGCTGCTCTCTCAGGTAGACAGACAATTGGTGGCAGCTTAACCTGAAGGCCACCATGCCATAGGAGAGGGGACAGCCCTTCATAGTAACCTCAACCGCTGTGCGAATTGAACTCATGCTGTTGGTATCAGTCAGCATTACAAACCAGCCATCCAGCTTGATGAGCTAAATCTGTTCCTCATAACTATTAGAGACCCCGACATAGACAGCAGATACCCACGAGACTCTGGGGCAGAAAGCAGGAACACCTCAAGACACTCATACTGGAGATAACCCCTCACACAGGGAGCAGATACCCACCATGGATCTATGGAATTCTCTGCCCAAGGAAGCAGTAGAGGCAGCTTCATTCAATATATTCCCCTCCCAGTTGGGTGGGTTTTTGTATGGTAGGGGCATTCAGGGTTATGGGGATAATGCAGGTAGGAGGAGCTGAGATGGTGGATATGTCAGCCATGATCTTAATGAATAGCAGAGCAGGCTCAAAGGGCCAAACGGCCTACTCCTGCCTCTATTACTATGAAACTATGAATAAGGACAGGGTGGTAGATTCAGAAATCCTCAAATGACATTTGCAAAGTACTTGGATTTGCGTTTGAAACGCCATAACCACCAGTGCTAAGTCCAATACCAAGAAATGCATTCAGATTGAATGGCTAGTTTTCATAGAGTCATACAGCACGGAACGTGACCTTTCAGCTGATACCCAGTCCATACTGACCATAACCCATCTGAACTAGTCCCAACTACCTGCACCCGGCCCATATCCTTCCAAAACTTTCCTATTCATGAACTTATCCAAATGTCTTTTAAACGTTGTCATTGTTCCTGCATCCACCACTTCCTCTGGCAGTTCATTCCACACACGAACAACAAAAAGTTGTCTCTCATGCCCTTTTTAAAATCTTTTTCATCTCACCTTTAAAATATGCTCCCTAGTCTTGAAATCCCCAATCCTAGGGAAAAGACACCTGCCGTTCACACTATCTATAGCCCTCATGATTTTATAAACCTTTGAGGTCACCAGTATGGACCCACTGGACTGAATGGCCTCATGCCCTCTATTCTAGGGGGAGAAGTAGTGGTCACAGTTTCAAGGCTGTCAGCAGGACAGAGAGGAGTGAGATGAGGAGAAACAGCTTGACTCAGTGTGGTTCGGATTTGGAATGTGCTGCCTGGGAGAGTGGTGGAGGTGGATCTCCACAGAAAAAGAGAGTTGGGTATATAGAGGTGGGACCTCTATAAACAGGATGGTCTACACCTGAACCTGAGGGACACCAGTATCCTTGGCAGGAGGTTTGCTAGTGCTCTTGGGGGGAGGGGGGTTTAAACTAACTCTGCAGGGGCATGGGAACCTAGACTGTAGCTTTAGGGTGCAGCACCTGGAGTGTAGGGAGGTTAGGAACATGGCATCAATCTCAAAGGAGGGTGCCTGTAAACAGGAAAGTGGCTTGAAGTGTGTATACTTCAATGCAAGAAATATACGAAATAAGGTAGGTGAACGTGCAGCGTGGGTTGGTACCTGGGACTTCGATGTTGTGGCTATTACGGAGACATGGGTAGAACAGGGACAGGATTGGCTGTTGCAGATTCCACGGTTTAAATGTTTTAGTAGGGTCAGAGGTGGGGGTAAAAGAGGGGAAGGTGTGGCATTGCTTGTCAAAGATAGTATTACAGCGGTGGAAAGGACGATGGATGAAGACTCGCCATCTAAGGTAGTTTGGGCTGAGGTTAGGAATAGGAAAGGTGAGCTCACCCTGTTAGGAGTTTTTTTTACAGGCCTCCTAATAGTCCTAGAAACGTAGAAGAAAGGATTGCGAGGATGATTCAAGAGAAGAGTGAAAGTAATAGGGTGGTTGTTATGGGGGACTTTAACTTTCCTGATATTGATTGCGAAAGCTATAGCTCTAGTTCGTTAGATGGGTCGGTGTTTGTCCAATGTGTGCAGGAGGGTTTCCTGACACAATATGTAGTTAGGCAAACAAGAGGTGAGGACATACTGGATTTGGTTCTGGGTAACGAACCAGGCCAGGTGTTAGAATTAGAGGTAGGTGAGCACTTTGGGGACAGTGACCACAATTCGGTGACTTTTACTCTAGTGATGGAGAGGGATAAGCGTGCACTGCAGGGCAAGAGTTATAGCTGGGGGCAGGGAAATTATGATGCGGTGAGGCACGACTTAGGATGCGTGGCTTGGAAAAGTAGGCTTCAAGGCAAGGGCTTAATTGATATGTGGAGCTTGTTCAAGGAGCAACTATTGAGTGTCCTTGATAAGTATATACTCGTCAGGCAGGGAGGAAAGGGTCGTGTGAGGGAGCCGTGGTTTAATAAGGAATTGGAATCCCTTGTTAAAGGGAAGAGGGCGGCCTATGTAAAGATGAGGCGTGAAGGTTCAATTGGGGTGATTGAGAGTTATAAGGTAGCCAGGAAGGACCTGAAGAGAGTGCTAAGAGCAGCAAGGGGGGGACATGAAAGGTCCTTAGTTGGTAGGATTAGGGAAAACCCTAAGGCTTTCTATAGATATGTCAGGAATAAAAGAATGACTAGGGTAGGAATAGGTCCAGTCAAGGATAGTAGTGGGAAGTTGCGTGTGGAGGCTAAGAGATTGGGGAGACACTGAATGAATACTTTTCGTCAGTATTCACTCAGGAACAGGACATTGTTGCCGATGTGAATACTGAGTCACAATTAAGTAGAATGAATGGCTTTGAGGTATGTAGGGAAGAGGTGTTGGAAATTCTGAAAAGGGTGAAAATAGATAAGTCCCCTGGGTCCGATGACATTTATCCTAGGATTCTCTGGGAAGCAAGGGAGGAAATTGCAGAGCCATTGGCCTTGATTTTTATGTCCTCATTGTCTACAGGAGTAGTGCCAGAAGACTGGAGGCTAGCAAATGTAGTTCCCTTGTTCAAGAAGGGGAGTAGAGATAACCCTAGTAACTATAGGCCGGTGAGTCTCACTTCTGTTGTGGGCAAAGTCTTAGAGAGAATTGTAAGGGATAGGATTTATGAACATCTGGATAGGAATAATGTGATCAAGGATAGTCAGCATGGTTTTGTGAAGGGCAGGTCGTGCCTCACAAACCTTATTGAATTCTTTGAGAAGGTGACTAAGGAGGTGGATGAGGTGAAAGCGGTAGATGTGGTGTATATGGATTTTAGTAAGGCGTTTGATAAGGTTCCCCATGGTAGGCTACTGCAAAAAATACAGAGGTATGGCATTGAGAGTGAGTTGGAGGTTTGGATTAGGAGTGGGCTGGCTGGAAGAAGACAGAGGGTAGTAGTTGATGGCAAAGGTTCATCTTGGAGTGCCGTCACTAGCGGTGTTCCGCAAGGATCTGTTTTGGGACCATTGCTGTTTGTCATTTTTATAAATGACCTGGAGGAGGGGTTAGAAGGTTGGGTGAGCAAGTTTGCGGATGATACGAAAGTCGGAGGAGTTGTAGACAGTGAGGAAGGATGTGGCAGGTTACAGCGGGATATAGATAAGCTGCAGAACTGGGCAGAAAGGTGGCAAATGGAGTTCAATGTAGCTAAGTGTGAGGTGATTCACTTTGGTAAGAGTAACAAAAAGATGGGGTACTGGGCTAATGGTCGGATACTTGGTAGTGTGGATGGGCAGAGGGATCTTGGTGTCCATGTACACAGATCTTTGAAAGTTGCCACCCAGGTAAATAGTGCGGTGAAGACATATGGCATACTGGCTTTTAATGGTGGAGGAATTGAGTTCCGGAGTCCTGAGATCATGTTGCAGTTGTATAAGACTCTGGTGCGGCCGCACCTGGAGTATTGTGTGCAGTTTTGGTCGCCATACTATAGGAAGGATGTGGAGGCACTGGAACGGGTGCAGCGGAGGTTTACCAGGATGTTGCCTGGTATGGTAGGAAGATCGTATGAGGAAAGGCTGAGGCACTTGGGGTTGTTTTCATTGGAGAAAAGAAGGTTTAGGGTGTCTTGATAGAGGTGTACAAGATGATTAGGGGTTTAGATAGGGTTGACCGTGAGAACCTTTTTCCACGTATGGAGTCAGCTATTACGAGGGGGCATAACTTTAAATTAAGGGGGGGTAGGTATAGGACAGATGTTAGTGGTAGGTTCTTTACTCAGCGAGTTGTGAGTTCATGGAATGCCCTGCCAGTAGCAGTGGTGGACTCTCCCTCTTTTTGGGCATTTAAGCGGGCATTGGATAGGCATATGGAGGATAGTGGGCTAGTGTAGGTTAGGTGGGCTTGGATCGGCGCAACATCGAGGGCCAAAGGGCCTGTACTGCGCTGTATTCTTCTATGTTCTATATTGGAAAGGGATGAAGTTAGAGGGCTACAGAGGTAGGACTGGAGAATGGGACTCGCTGGGGAGTTGTTTTGGAAACTAATACAGGTGCATTGGGTCAAATGGCCTCCTCGTGAAATGTAAAATTCTCAGAATTGAACCTCACTCTTGCTTGACTAGAAACTCCTACAACTTCACAAGGCCCTTATAGATGCACAAGAGCTAATGTGCAGAACCAGGTTATTCTCCCAATGTCTTAGCTAATGCATCGCTGACTCACCAACAAAAGCCCCACTTTCTGAGCATTTCGCCCACATTGCCTGGGAGGTTGCTCTGCACAAATAAGCTGCTTATTTTGAATAAAGGACTGTATTTCACAAAGTACCTCTCTGTTTGTGAAGCTCTTTGGGATCAGTAGGGGAAAGAAATAATTCTATCAGCTGCACTCACCATGACAATAAACTAATCCCAATTAGTTGTAAGCACAGGCATCTGCACACTGCTCATGTCAATGGCTCTCCCTGCAAACATTGAAGGGCTTGTTCATATGTGAAGGGGTCACAGCGTCGGCAGGATAGTGGGTAAGAACCTGAAAAGGAGGTAACAGACTTTCACCCATTAACAGGGAAAGGCTGGACAAGCCAACATGTCGCAGCGAGCACTGAGACAGGCTGGCAATCCAGTGGGTGGGACAGGAAATCTTTATCTGAAAACAACTGCAAGTTATTCAAGAGCTACTCACGTTGGCAGTGCCTTCAACAGGTTCTCGCGAAGTTCCAGTGTCACCAGGTTGGCTAAGCTACAAAACAACAGACAAAGGAACAAGGTTTTCAACCTGAGTAAAGGTAACTGTGCCTGAAGACAGAGCTCACGAGTGTCCTGGGCGATTATGTTACAAGGCAGGACAATGGAAATGCCATGACAGACATTCGAAACAATTTATTAATAACTATCAGGAAAGAGTTTTCCAGTGATTGACAGACTCTGTGGTTAAATAGGGAAACTAAGGTTTGAACTAAATTAAAAGCAGCACTAAATAAATCAGCAAAGGCTATTGGTTGGCCAGACTTCCAAGAATACCAAACCAATTTCACAAAATATTCTTTCAACTTCCTTACCATCTTGAAGGAGAAGAGTAGCAGATATAAGGGAACATCACCATCTACAAGCTCTCCACCATTCTAACACTATCTGGAGTTTAAAATAATACCAGGTGATCTTATTGAACCACTGATCATCTTGAAGGAACTGTGAAGATGTTTCCTCTTGGAAAACTTGAGGGCACAGCTTAAAATTGAAAGGTCTCTTATTTAAATGGAGATGACAGTTTCTCTCTGAGGGTCACCAGTCTGGAGATTTCTCCATGCTGCACAGCACTGGACGCTACACTATCAAGATCTTTTTAGAAATAGTTTTGAACAGGAGTTGAGCTTACTTGGAGATCAGGCAGGTAGTGGAATGAAATTACAGTTTAAAAAAAAAGTTTTGTGATTTACACATGAAAGAAATGAAACTATCATGGTATTCAAACAGATGAAAGGCTTAACAGACAATCAAGGTATAATTTCAGTTACATCACACTGTAAACTCTTGCTATAAATTCTGTGCCTTACAATTGTGTGCTCCACAATCACCTGATGAAGGAGCGACGCTCTGAAAGCTAGTGCTTCCAATTAAACCTGTTGGACTATAACCTGGTGTTCAAGTCATGACTACAGCGAGATCAGCTGTGATCTTAACGGCATGGCTCAGGAGTCACACGACACCAGGTTTGGTCCAACGGGTTTACTTGAAATCTCAAGTTTTCGGAGCACTGCTCCTTTGTCAGGTGAGGTGAAGCACATAGACACAGAATTTATAGGCAAAAAATTCAAAACATCACACAAATGGTGTGAATGGAGTGTTGACAGGCTGAATAAGAAGTCTCCGCAGGTTATTAAGTGTCAGATGGTGTGAGTAAAGTGTCAACAGCTGAATAACAAGCAAAGGGGATGACCTATAATCCAATTAACTGACGGAGAAAGAGCATTTTAAAAAAAACAAATATAAGGTGGTGCTAGAAACAAACCAAATGGCTGGAATAAGCTGACAGGTGTAAGAGCGGCATGCTAATAGCATTGAAGATTGGAACAGGCTGAGGAACTAACTGGCCTGCTGCATGCTGATACAGTCTTATTGACTGGTAAGGCAGACACAGTGGCCCACCAAGAGGCTGATCCCTCTTCCGCAGGCCAATGTGGCTCTGTTGTAAGAAACAGACAGACAGACACATCATGACCATTCTTTCTCTTCCATCCGTGTCACAGAGAGCCTCTGACGAGGCTGCCTCAACGCCACCTCTCTCAGTCTATCTTCAATACATTGCCACCTGTATTTGTCATCAAATCCTGTTCACTTACTTCCCAATGTCATTTGGCAGAGACTGTAGGGAGACGTCATTGAGGGAGAGGTGTGCGAGGATTCGGAGCTGGGTGAACCCATCAGGTAACCTGTAAGACAAACAACGTGAACAACAGGTGAGGGGGTGGGGGATGTAGGGAAAGGTGCTGGTTGCTGTGAGACAGATAGGCCTTTGATAACGAGGTTGAGGGTCGAGATTGTAAAATGGAGTTCAAACCATAACCCGAATAGCCATAACCTCATTGAATTCTCTTTTGAGAAAATGCCAAGCAGGTTAGGACTCTACTCGTACAGTCATAGAGATGTACAGTACGGAAACAGACCCTTCGGTCCAACCCGTCCATGCCGACCAGATATCCCAACCCAATCTAGTCCCACCTGCCAGCACCCGGCCCATATCCCTCCAAACCCTTCCTATTCATATACCCATCCAAATACCTCTTAAATGTTGCAATTGTACCAGCCTCCACCACATCCTCTGGCAGCTCATTCCATACACGTACCACCCTCTGTGTGAAAACTTTGCCCCTTAGGTCTCTTTTATATCTTTACCCTCTCACCCTAAACCTATGCCCTCCAGTTCTAGACTCCCTGACCCCACTTTGTCTATTTATCCTATCCATGCCCCTCATGATTTGGTAAATCTCTATAAGGTCACCCCTCAGCCTCCGACGCTCCAGGGAAAACAGCCCCAGCCTGTTCAGCCTCTCCCTGTAGCTCAGATCCTCCAACCCTGGCAACATCTTTGTAAATCTTTTCTAAACCCTTTCAAGTTTCACAACATCTTTCCGATAGGAAGGAGACCAGAATTGCACGCAATATTCCAACAGTGGCCTAACCAATGTCCTGTACAGCCGCAACATGACCTCCCAACTCCTGTACTCAATACTCTGACCAATAAAGGAAAGCATACCAAATTACTTCTTCACTATCCTGTCTAACTGCCACTCCACTTTCAAGGAGCTATGAACAAAGGTCTCTTTGTTCAGCAACACTCCTGAGGACTGTACCATTAAGTGTATAAGTCCTGCTAAGATTTTCTTTCCCAAAATGCAGCACCTCGCATTTATCTAAATTAAACTCCATCGGCCCATTGGCCCATCTGATCTGAGGTAACCTTCTTCGCTGTCCACTACACCTCCAATTTTGGTACCATCTGTAAACTTACTAACTATACCTCTTATGCTCCCAACCAAATCATTTATATAAATGATGAAAAGTAGAGGACCCAGCACTGATCCTTGTGGCACTCCACTGGTCACAGGCCTCCAGTCTGAAAAACAACCCTCCACCACCACCCTCTGCCTTCTACCTTTGAGCCAGTTCTGTATCCAAATGGCTAGTTCTCCCTGTATTCCGTGAGATCTAACCTTGCTAACCAGTCTCCCATGGGGAACTATGCAGAATGCCTTACTGAAGTCCATACAGATCATATCTACCGCCTGCCCTCATCAATCTTCTTTCATGCTTCTTCAAAAACCTCAATCAAGTTTGTGAGACACGATCTACTCCCTGGAGTTTTGAAGAAGGAGGGATGATGTCATTGAAACATAGAGGATCCTGAAGGGGCTCGACAGGGTCAATGCTGAGAGGATCTTCCCCCTCACGGGCTTTCTAGGATTGGAGGGCATAGTCTCAGAATAAAGAGGCACCAGCGGGACTGAGCGAAAGAGGAATTTTTTTCTCTCACAGAGTTAAGAGTCTTGCCAAAGAGAGCTGGGAGGGGCAGAGTCTTTGTGTATATCTCAGGCTGAAATAGATAGATTTGTGATCTGTCAGGGAATTAATGGTTACAGGGAAAGAGTAGGAGAGTGGACCTGGAGAGAGTTGGATCAGCCACAATCCTATTGAACGGTTTTTTGATTAGATTAGATTACAGTGTGGAAACAGGCCCTTCGGCCCAAAAAGTCCATACCGACACGCCGAAGCGCAACCCACCCATACCCCTACATTTACCCCTTACCTAACACTATGGGCAATTTTTTAGTATGGCCAATTCACCTGACCTGCACAACTTTGGACTGTGGGAGGAAACCGGAGCACCCGGAGGAAACCCACGCAGACACGGGGAGAACGTGCAAACTCCACACAGTCAGTCACCTGAGGCGGGAATTGAACCCGGGTCTCTGGCGCTGTGAGGCAGCAGTGCTAACCACTGGGCCACCGTGCCGCCCGTGCAGCAGACTCAACCGGCCGAGTGGCCTATGCCAGCATCACAGCCAGACTACACGCATCCTCCAGGATTCATTCCCCATTCCTCTTACTCCCGCCAGGCAGACTCCTTACTGAACACATGATGATACACACACACACCTGCACAATGCCAATGGACAAATGGTCCCTGACCCAGTCCCCCAGGAACCCTGAGAGACAGAGACCCCCAAACCCCACCAAGGACTCAAATAAAGAGAAACTTCTTCACCCAGAGAATGAAAAGCCTGTGGAATTTATTACCACAGAAAGCAATCAAGGCTGAAACATTATACATTTTTAATTTTTTTTCCTGGAGCATAGGAGGCTGAGGGGTGACCTTACAGATGTTTGAAAAATCACGAGGAGCATGGATAGGGTGAAAAGCCAAGGTCATCACCCCAGGGTAAGGGAGTCCATAACAATGGGGCATATGTTCAAGGTAAGAGGAAAAAGATTTAAAAGGGTCCTGAACAGCAACATTTTCCACACAGAGGGTGGCTTGTATGTGAAATGAGCTGCCTGAGGAAGTGCTAGGTGCAGGCACAGTTACAACATTTAAATGATGTTTGGGTAGGTAAATAAAAAGGAAAGGTTTAGAGGAATTTGGGCCAAACACCTACAAATGGTGTGAAATATATTTTTAAAAAAAAGGAAGAAGGGCTCATGCCCGAAACGTCGATTCTCCTGTTCCTTAGATGCTGCCTGACCTGCTGCGCTTTTCCAGCAACACATTTTCACCTACAAATGGGACCAGTTTAGTTTGGGACAGTTGATTGGCAGAGACCAGAGGGAGGAAAGGGTCTGTTTATGTGCAGTATGACTATAATTTCAAGGAGGAATCTGATACAGCATTTGGGACTACAAGGATTAAAGGGCATGGGGAGAAAGCAGGAACAGGGTATGGATATTGGATGATCAGCCATGATACTGAAGTGCACAGCAGGCTTGAGGAGCTGAATGGCCTACTCTTATTTTTTAGGTTTCTGAGCATTCAATGATTCTGGAACATGTCACTGTACCTGGAAAGGGGGTTCCCACTGAAATCAGCTATTTCTAGAGACTTGCAGAATTTAATACTTTCAGGAATCTCAGGGATATCTGTGGAGACAAAAGAAACAAAAAGCTCACAACATTGTTATCTGTCCCGAAGGAGGGTTATACCCGAAACATCAACATCTCCACCTCCTGATCCTGCCTGGCCCACTGTGTTCCCCCAGTCTCCTGCCTGTCCCTCCTGATGCTGCCTGGCCCACTGTGTTCCCCCAGCCTCCTGCCTGTCCCTCCTGATGCTGCCTGGCCCACTGGGTTCCCCCAGCCTCCTGCCTGTCCCTCCTGATGCTGCCTGGCCCACTGGGTTCCCCCAGCCTCCTGCCTGTCCCTCCTGATCCTGCCTGGCCCACTGTGTTCCCCCAGCCCCCTGCCTGTCCCTCCTGATGCTGCCTGGCCCACTGTGTTCCCCCAGCCTCCTACCTGTCCCTCCTGATGCTGCCTGGCTCGCTGTGCTCCCCCAGCCTCCTACCTGTCCCTCCTGATGCTGCCTGGCTTGCTGGGTTCCCCCAGCCTCCTACCTGTCCCTCCTGATGCTGCCTGGCCCACTGTTCTCCCCCAGCCTCCTACCTGTCCCTCCTGATGCTGCCTGGCCCACTGTGTTCCCCCAGTCTCCTGCCTGTCCCTCCTGATGCTGCCTGGCCCACTGTTCTCCCCCAGCCTCCTACCTGTCCCTCCTGATGCTGCCTGGCTTGCTGGGTTCCCCCAGCCTCCTGCCTGTCCCTCCTGATGCTGCCTGGCCCACTGGGTTCCCCCAGCCTCCTGCCTGTCCCTCCTGATCCTGCCTGGCCCACTGTGTTCCCCCAGCCCCCTGCCTGTCCCTCCTGATGCTGCCTGGCCCACTGTGTTCCCCCAGCCCCCTGCCTGTCCCTCCTGATGCTGCCTGGCCCACTGTGTTCCCCCAGCCCCCTGCCTGTCCCTCCTGATGCTGCCTGGCCCACTGGGTTCCCCCAGCCTCCTACCTGTCCCTCCTGATGCTGCCTGGCCCACTGTGCTCCCCCAGCCCCCTGCCTGTCCCTCCTGATGCTGCCTGGCTTGCTGGGTTCCCCCAGCCTCCTGCCTGTCCCTCCTGATGCTGCCTGGCCCACTGGGTTCCCCCAGCCTCCTGCCTGTCCCTCCTGATGCTGCCTGGCCCACTGGGTTCCCCCAGCCTCCTGCCTGTCCCTCCTGATGCTGCCTGGCCCACTGGGTTCCCCCAGCCTCCTGCCTGTCTATTTTGGATTCCAGCATCTGCAGGCTTTTAGTCTGCCAAACTCTCCCACAGTTAGAAAATCATATTAGAAAAATAATTTAAAAGTCAACATAGCTTCATAAAAAGGAAATCACGTCCTCTATGAAAATAAGAAACAAGGTGGATCAAAGGAAACCTGTAGATGTGGTGCACCTGGCTTTCCTAAAGGTACTTGATAAAATGTCACTGTAATGGTCAGGAGATCGCACACTCGCTAACTAGTTCCAGGACAGCTACACCAGCATCTACCTCAAAGGTAGGGGCAATTGCCTGGGTACAAAAATGGACAAAACCAACCCATGCAAATTTGCCCCATCAGTCTCCTCTCCATCAGTAAGGTGATGGAAGGTGCCATTAACAACACTACCAAGCAGCACCAGCTGCATCTGTAAAGGGAGAAACAGAGTTCATGTTTCTAGTCCACTATCACTTGTTAGAGATCAGTCATCTCAGCTCCAGGACATCTCTGCAGGAGTCCCTCAGGGTAGTGTCCTAGGCCCAACCATCTTCACTGCTTCATCAATGACCTTCCCTCTGCCATAAGGTCAGAAGTGGGGATGTTCGCTGATGATTGCACAGTGCTCAGCACCATTCGAGACTCTTTAAACATTGTGGGTCATATTCAGGTCTGAGCTGACGTACGGCATGCAATACTTGCACCATACAAGAGTCAGGCAATGACTATCTCCGACAAGAGAATCTAATCACCGTCCACTGACATTCAAAGGCATTACCATCACTGAATGCGCTCCCCCCCACCCCAATTATTAACATCTTTGAGGTTACCACTGACCAGAAACTGAACCAGGCAAGCTGTTTAAACAGAGGCTACAAGAGCAGCTCAGAGGTGTGGCATACGTTAGACCATTATTGCTGGAACAGCACAGCAGGTCAGGAATTCCTGAAGAAGGGCCTGTGCCCGAAACGTCGAATCTCCTGTTCCCTGGATGCTGCCTGACCTGCTGTGCTGTTCCAGCAATAAAGTTTCAACTTTGATCTCCAGCATCTGCAGACCTCACTTTCTCCTCATACGTTAGACCATAAAAAGGAGGACCAGAAGTGGGTTTGTTCCACCATTCAGAGAGGTCATGGCTGACCTGGTCGTCCTCAACTCCTCTTTCCTGTCTTTCCCCATAACCCTCGATTCCCTTACTGATTAAAAATCTCTCTCAGGCTTGAATATACTTAATTATTCAGCCTCGGCTATCCTCTACAGTAAAGAGTTCCACAGATTCATCATTTTCAGAAAGAAGAAATTCCTGATCTCTGTCTTAAGTGGGTGACCACTCGTGGGAGAGTCGAGGACCAATTGCCTTAATTTCTAAAGGGGTAAAAATCTTTCCACAGATTCCCTTTCAAGTCCCACATGAACCATTTTTGTTTCAGTAAAGTCAGCCATAATTCATTCATACTTCAATGAGTACTGGCCCAAGTATTCAATCTCTCCTCGAAAGACAATACCTCAAACAGCTAACCTACCTAAATGGTCAAAGCTTGTCCACTACCTACAAGACACAAGGAGTACAGACCAACAGGGAAAGGTGGAGCAACATGGTGAGGAAAGGATCAAATCAATGGCCCAGTCTGTAAGGATACTAGCTGAGAAAGGTGGGAGGTGAAGTCCGTATAGGAAGAGATAAGAAACATCAAGAGGCAGGACATGGTGGGAATGCTAAGAGGCCCTCAAGCACTAGTGATGATATAATGGAAGACACTAAACAAAAACCAGAGATACACACAGTGAGGGTATGTACTGTAACCACATGCGAGCCTAACTGACAATCAGCGTGGATAAACCAAGCTAGCAAGGATATTGTGGAAGAGGATTTACTGGAGTGCAAGAGATCATTTGTTTACACAAAAACAGTGAGGAACCAACCCGAGAACAGGCTATTCCAGACTTGCCACTGTGCAATGAGAAAGGATCAATTAACAGCCTTAGTGTATGGGGTCCCCTGGGGAAGCAAGACCATAATACAATAGAATTCTTCACCACGGTGGATGGGAAGAGGATGAATCCGAAACCAGGATCCTTGACCTAAATAAAGGGAACGATGAGAATATAAAGCAAAACCTGGCAAGAAAGGATTGGGGAACCTCACTGAACAATCAATGGGGGAAACAGGCACATAAACCACACAATTATTCATTTCTGACAATGCATTACGAAGAGATTAACAATGATTTTGGATCCAAACAGGAGATGGATAAAAATTACACAAAAAAGCAGAGATAAGGGATCAGTGGAGCAGGAGGAAACACTGGCCCCCAACAGGACAGTGCCAGCCCAAGACATGCCCCCCCTCCCCCCGACAGGACAGTGCGCGCGCGTGCGCACACACACACACACACGCCTCCCCGACAGGACAGTACACACACACACTCGCGCCTCCCCGACAGGACAGTACGCACACACACGCGCCTCCCCGACAGGACAGTGCGCACACACACGCGCCTCCCCGACAGGACAGTGCGCACACACACTCGCGCCTCCCCGACAGGACAGTGCGCACACACACGCGCCTCCCCGACAGGACAGTGCGCACACACACGCGCCTCCCCGACAGGACAGTGCGCACACACATTCGCGCCTCCCCGACAGGACAGTGCGCACACACATTCGCGCCTCCCCGACAGGACAGTGCGCACACACACTCGCGCCTCCCCGACAGGACAGTACGCACACACACTCGCGCCTCCCCGACAGGACAGTGCACACACACACGCGCCTCCCCGACAGGACAGTGCGCACACACACGCGCCTCCCCGACAGGACAGTGCGCACACACACTCGCGCCTCCCCGACAGGACAGTACGCACACACACGCGCCTCCCCGACAGGACAGTGCGCACACACTCGCGCCTCCCCGACAGGACAGTGCGCGCACACACACACTCGCGCCTCCCCGACAGGACAGTGCGCACACACACTCGCGCCTCCCCGACAGGACAGTGCGCACACACACTCGCGCCTCCCCGACAGGACAGTGCGCACACACACTCGCGCCTCCCCGACAGGACAGTACGCACACACACGCGCCTCCCCGACAGGACAGTACGCACACACACGCGCCTCCCCGACAGGACAGTGCGCGCACACACGCGCCTCCCCGACAGGACAGTGCGCACACACACGCGCCTCCCCGACAGGACAGTGCGCACACACACTCGCGCCTCCCCGACAGGACAGTACGCACACACACGCGCCTCCCCGACAGGACAGTGCGCACACACACACGCGCCTCCCCGACAGGACAGTACGCACACACACGCGCCTCCCCGACAGGACAGTGCGCACACACACGCGCCTCCCCGACAGGACAGTGCGCACACACGCCCCCGCCCCGACAGGACATTCCGCACACACACGCGCCTCCCCGACAGGACAGTACGCACACACTCGCGCCTCCCCGACAGGACAGTACGCACACACACGCGCCTCCCCGACAGGACAGTGCGCACACACACGCGCCTCCCCGACAGGACAGTGCGCGCGCGCACACACACACACGCGCGCGCGCGCCCCCCTGACAGGACAGGGCGCACACACTCGCGCGCGCCTCCCCGACAGGACAGTGCGCGCGCGCACACACACACACGCGCCCGACGGGACAGTGCACACACACACACGCGCCCTCCCCTACAGGACAGTGCACACACGCCCGCACCCCCCCCTCCCCCGACAGGACAGTGTACACACACACACACCCCCGACAGGACAGTGTACACAAACACACACCCCCGACAGGACAGTGGACCCCCACAAACTCCTACCCCTGTTGCTCCACCATCATCCCCCTCCACCGATAGCACCAATGCTTTTTTGACAGTATGCATGCTTGTACACGGATGTTATACAAAGCGGTAAGAGTTTTAACTAGTGGAGTGAAATGTCAACCATTAGTTGTTCATCTGCAGTCAGAAACTATGTGTAATGAATATTCATTAAGTACAGAAACCTGATCTGTGTTCCCTGTTCACCTGGATCTGAACAGATAGGCAAATTCAGGAGTTTTATTACTTTGATAAAATCTTTAAGTTTTATGATGACTCGTGGATAGTGAGGCTCGATATCCAGCATGCTATCCCAACGAGATGTAGTGACACTCCCCTACTGGCACATGTGCACACATGCAATCACACAGGGACACACACACACACACAAACTCTCTCAGACTTACCATTGCGAGAGATGTCGAGCTCAACAAGTTGCATGAAGTTAGCAACCTCTGGAGGCAGTCTCTGGATCTCATTATCACTGAGTCCCAGCTTGCGCAGGTTTAACAACCTGAAAAATGGCTGCAAGACAAACAAACAGAATCTCAATTGTTAGAGCACAAAGAGGTCATTCAGCCCATCATGTCTGGGTCATCTTGCCATTATTCATTTATTGGCTTCCTTCGGTCTTCTGCCTACAGCAATGCCCATGTGTAATTTTCAAATCATCTAAATCCCTGGTGAATGTATCAATTGAACCTGTGCCTACACAAGCAGTGCAAGTCAGACTCCAACCTGCGGATAATGGAGTCCAACCCTGTCAAGTGTGAGGTTGTCCATTTTGGAAGGACAAATAAGCTTGCGGAATACAGGGTAGGGTTCTTAGTGAGGTGGAGGAACAGAGGGATCTTGGGGTCTATGTTCATAGATCTTTGAAAGTTGCCACTCAGGTGGATAGAGCTTGTATGAAGGCCTACGGTGTATTAGTGTTCATTAGCAGAGGGATTGAATTCAACAGTCATGAAGTGATGTTACAGCTGTACAGGACCTTGGTAAGGCCACATTTGGAGTACTGTGTGCAGTTCTGGTCGCCTCACTTTAGGAAAGATGTGGAAGCTTTGGAGAGGGTGCAGAGGAGATTTACCAGGATGTTGCCTGGAATGGAGAATAGGTCGTACGAGGATAGGTTGAGAGTGCTAGGCCTTTTCTCGTTGGAACGGCAAAGCATGAGGGGTGACTTGATAGAGGTGTATAAGATGATCAGGGGAATAGATAGAGAAGACAGTCAGAAACTTTTTCCCTGGGTACAACTGAGTGTTACAAGGGGACATAAATTTAAGGTGAAGGGTGGAAGGTATAGGGGAGATGTCAGGGGTAGGTTCTTTGCCCAGAGAGTGGTGGGGGCATGGAATGCGCTGCCTGTGGGAGTGGCAGAGTCAGAATCATTGGCGACCTTTAAGCGGCAATTGGATAGGTACATGGATGGGTGCTTAAGCTAGGACAAATGTTCGGCACAACATCGTGGGCCGAAGGGCCTGTTCTGTGCTGTATTGTTCTATGTTCTACGATACAAGTTGTTTCCTCCAATCAGTTTCCTGAACCTTACACCCGCTTCCTTTCTCTTTTTCACCAAACATTCTACACCTCTCATCATTCCAGGTTCCTGAATCTTGCCATATTTATCTTTCATTGTCAGAGACCTTGAACTCTGATCACCCTTAAAAGACACTCACGTATCGAATATAGATTTACCCTCAAACAGCCATCCCCAATCTAACTTCTCCAGTCCCTGCCATAAAATATTATAATTTGTCTCCCCCCAATTTAGCACTTTCACACAAGAAATGTCCTTTTCCATCTTAAAACTTATGGAATTAAAATCACTGCTCACAAAATGCTTTCGCCACTGAAACGTCCATCACCTGACCAGGCTCATTCCCCAATACAAGGTCTAGCACGGCCCCTTCCCTTGTTGGACTATCCACACACACACACCCACATACTGTTTGAAGAAACCTTCCTGGATGCACTGAACAAATTCTGCTCTGTATAAGCCGCGGACACTAAAGGAATCCCAGTCAGTGTTGGGGAAGTTAAAACCACCCAACTGCAGCAACCCTGTTGTCTTTCCATCTGCTTACATATCGGGTCTTCTCTGTCCCACTGGTTACTGGGAGCCTGTAGTATAAGCCCATCACAGTGACTGAACCTTCCTTATTCCTGAGTTCGATCCTGATGGTCTCGCTGGATGATCCCTCCAAGATGTCCCCTCTCTCAGTGTAGGTGGGACATTCTCCTCAATCAGTAATTCTACCCCAACCCTCTCTACATCCCCCTCTATCACACCCGAAACGTTGAGCTGTTGGTTCTGTACTGACTACAACATCATAGTTCCACTATTATTCCAGGCTCTAAGCTCGAGTCCCACCATGTTCATTGCCCCATAAACACCACACATACACACAAACACACGCGCGCGCGCGCACACACACACACACCCACACACACCCACACACCCACACACACCCACACACACCCACACACACCCACACACACCCACACACACCCACACACACCCACACACACCCACACACACACACACACACACACACAGACATTCCAGCCTGAGTGGCACCAGGAAACCTCCCTGCCAGGATATTGCTGATCCCTCACGTTTAGGTGCAACCCATCCTTCTTGTTCAGGCTTTCGGCCCTGGGAGAGATCCCAATGATCTAGAGATGTGAAGATCACCCTCCTACACCAGCTCTTTAGTCACACATTCGACAGTGTTATCTGGATTAGTGGTGCTGGAAGAGCACAGCAGTTCAGGCAGCATCCAAGGGGCAGCGAAATCGACGTTTCAGGCAAAGGCCCTTCATCAGGGCTTTTGCCTGAAACGTTGATTTCGAAGCTCCTTGGATGCTGCCTGAACTGCTGTGCTCTTCCAGCACCAATAATCCAGAATCTGGTTTCCAGCACCTGCAGTCATTGTTTTTACCTCGACAGTGTTATCTCCCTATTTCTGGCTTCACTAGCATGTGGCTCAGGGATTAATTCCAAGATTACAACCCTGTCCTGCTTTTCAACTTCCCATCTCACTCCCTCAATTCCCTTTCTGCCTATGCTGGTCACGCCAATATTGACCACAATCTCTGGCTGCTCACCATCCCCTTTCAGAATACCCAGGGCTTGCTCAGAGACATCCTTGACCCTGGGGAAAAAAGTGTCTAAGGTATGAGCAGGTAGGGAAAGGGTTAAGTTGTGGGTTAAAGTACAGCCGCAACATGACCTCCCAACTCCTGTACTCAATACTCTGACCAATAAAGGAAAGCATACCAAACACATTCTTCACTATCCTATCCAGCTTCGACTCCACTTTCAAGGAGCTATGAACCTGCACTCCAAGGTCTCTTTGTTCAGCAACACTCCCTAGGACCTTACCATTAAGTGTATAAATCCTGCTAAGATTTGCTTTCCCAAAATGCAGCACCTCACATTTATCTGAATTAAACTCCATCTGCCACTTCTCAGCCCATTGGCCCATCTGGTCCAGATCCTGTTGTAATCTGAGGCAACCCTCTTCGCTGTCCACTTCCAATTTTGGTGTCATCTGCAAACTTCCTAACTGTACCTCTTAAGCTCGCATCCAAATCATTTATCTAAATGACAAAAAGTAGAGGACCCAGCACCGATCCTTGTGGCACTCCACTGGTCATAATAAGAACTCGTGTGGGGGCAGTACGACAGATTGAGGGAGAGGATCATGTTGAATGATAAATAGGTTTGGTGGTGTGAATGGCCTACTCTTGCTAGTAATAAGGAAGTTTCAGTAGCTTTGAATTAATCCCATAACTGCTGGAAACCTGTACCAACACTAATAGACATTGGATCTATCTCTATTGGTACAACATGAGTGATAACAGATTGCACTTGCTGCAACAGACATTAATTAAAGCGCAGTGCTTACAGTCAGCTACCCACATTCTCATTGACAAGACAGGAGACCTTGTCTCCAGGTGCATTACTGCGCTTGCATGCTGTTCTCCAAAAGGACTCAGTGATGGGGTGGCGGGGATGAAAGGAGTCACCAGAGGGAGGAGGGACAGAGGTCTCAGAGGCCTGGGTGGGTCTGTGGGAGGGGAATGGCATTCCCCGCACACACCCCAACCCTCCACCGGCTTCCTCTTCCCCCGCCCCTCCTGGCCCCCTCTCTCAGGAACCAAATGCCTCTGTAACATTTGGTGAGTGTGTCACACTAGTGTAGTCACCTGACCATGCCTGCCTGAAAAACTGGTTCTGTTGATGAGTCACTTGCTTCTGCAGCTCCCTGCTACAGTAATTAACACTAATTGAACCACCTACTTACAGCTGATTAAACCATAAGAACGTAGGAGCAGGAGGCCATTCAGCCCATCATGTCTGCTCCACCATTCAATGAAATTATGGCTGATCTAATCACCCTCAACTCTACTTCCTGCCTTTTTCTCATAATCCTTGATTGCCTTTGACTTGATTAAAAATCTGTCCACCTCAGCCTTGAACATATTCAGATCCAGCCTCAGCTGTCCTCCAGGGTAAAGAATTCCCCAGATTTGCTACCCTCAGAAGAAATTCCTTCTCATCTCTGCCTTAAATAGGTGACTCCTCATTCTGAGATGATCCCCTCTGGTCCTAGACTGTCCCACATGGAGAAACCACCTTTCCGTTTCTACCCTGTCAAATCATAGAGTCATAGAGATGTACAGCATGGAAACAGACCCTTCGATCCAACCCATCCATGCCGACCAGATATCCCAACCCAATCTAGTCCCACCTGCCAGCACCCGGCCCATATTCCTCCAATTTATATACCCATCCAAATGCCTCTTAAATGTTGTAATTGTACCAGCCTCCACCACTTCCTCTGGCAGCTCATTCCATACACGTACCATCCTCTGCGTGAAAAAGTTGCCCCTTGGGTCTCTTTTATATCTTTCTCCTCTGACCCTAAACCTACGCCCTCTAGTTCTGGACTCCCCGACTCAAGGGAAAACACCTTGCCTGTTTATCCTATCCATGCCCCTCATAACTTTGTAAACCTCGATCAGGTCACCTCTTCCCACTCCAACATTCACGTATAAAATAATGAAAACCTTCCAAAGTAACACCCTTGTCAACCTTTCCATCAACAATAATCCAACGGCCAAGTTTCGGCTCACTTGTTTATTCGCTCTGAAAACTCTGAATCTCAAGGCTGTGTCATCCTCACTACTTGCCTTCCCATCTACTTCTGTGTCACCTGCAAACTTCTCTATAGTACATTCTTGTTCCTCATCCAAGTGATTAATATATATTGTGAATAATGGTACCTTGAGCACTGATCCCTGTGACACTCCATCCTGAAAGTGCTCTCCTTATCCCTGCTCTTTTATTAGACAATTCTCTCTCCTTGCCAATATATTGCCTCCAACACAATGGGCTCTACGCTTCCTAAATTGTCTTACGAGCAGTCCTCAATGAATGCCTTTAGAAATCAATAATATCACATGCCTGGTTCCCCTTTATCTAACTTGCTTGTTACCATCTCAAAGAATTTTACAAGATGATTAGGGGTTTTGATAGGGTCGATAGTGAGAATCTTTTTCCACGTATGGAGTCAGCTATTACAAGGGGGCATAGCTTTAAATTAAGGGGGGGTAGGTATAGGACAGATGTTAGGGGTAGGTTCTTTACTCAGCGAGTCGTGAGTTCATGGAATGCCCTGCCAGTAGCAGTGGTGGACTCTCCCTCATTATGGGCATTTAAGCGGGCATTGGATAGGCATATGGAGGATAGTGGGCTAGTGTAGGTTAGGTGGGCTTGGATCGGCGCAACATCGAGGGCTGAAGGGCCTGTACTGCGCTGTATTCTTCTATGTTCTAATTCCAATACGTTTATTTGGTCGGTTTCCCCTTCATGTAACCAGAATAACTCTGCTTAATTGGATAATGTATTTCTAAGTGCTTTGCCATTACATCCTTGTTAACAGATCCTTCCCCATTAATAAGAGTTAAACTAACTGGCTGAGACTTATCTTGTCTCAGTACTATAGTCATAGAACCTTTGGTCCAACCCATCCATGCCAACCAGATATCCTAAATTAATTTAGTCCCACTTGCCAGCACTTGGCCCATATCCCTTTAAGCCCTTCCTAACCATCCAGATGCCTTTTAAATGTACCAGCCTCCAACATTTCCTCTGACAGCTCATTCCATACATTCTATATATCCTGTGTGTGAAAACATTACCCATTAGGTCCCTTTTCAATCTTTCCCCTTTCACCGTAAACCTACGCTCTCTAGTTTTGGATTCCCCATTCTGGGGGAAGAGCTTGGCTATTCTGTTCATGGTCAACCGTCAGCCTCTGACACTCCAGGGAAAACGCCCCAGCCTATTCAGCTTGGCCCTATAGCTAACACCCTCCAAACCTGGCAACATCCTTGTAAATCTTTTCTGAACCCTTTCAAATTTCACAACATCTTCCTATACTGGGGAGACCAGAATTTTACACAGTATTCCAAAAGTGGCCAAACCAATGTCCTGTACAGCCGCAACATGACCTCCCAACTCCTGTACTCAATACTCTAAGCAATAAAAGAAAGCATACCAAATGCCTTCTTCACTATCCTATCCACCTGCGACTCCACTTTCAAGGAGTTATGAACCTGCACTCCAAGGTCACTTCATTCAGCAACACTCCCCAAGACCTTACCATGACGTTTAGAAATCTTCCCCGATTCGCCTTTTCAAAGTGCAGCACCTCACATTTATCTAAATTGAACTCCATCTGCCACTCCTCAGCCCACCTTCACTCGTTGAATAAAGGTGTTACATTGGCAGTTTTCCAAAGCTCTGGGACTTTTCCACAATTTAAAGATGCTTGGAAGATGACTCCAAGTGCATTACTGTCTCTGCAGGTACTGCCTTGAATATCCTAGGATACAATCCATCAGCTTTAAGGAACTTGTGGCCTTTAGCCCCACTGGTTTCTCAAGTAATTTTTTTCAAGTGATCTATATTGCATTTATTTCTCCTCCTGTTTTTTTGCCCATAACTAAACATTTTTGGAATGCTATTTATATATTTAACCACTAAAATTGCTGCAAAGCATTTATTCAATTAACTCCTTTGGTAATGCCCAGTTTCCCATTACTATATCCCCAGCCTCATTATCTAAGTGGTCTACTTTTCACTTTGGCTGCTCTCCTTATTATATATTTAAAATGTTCTTGCTATCATTTCATCACCTTACACTCAGTTTATTGTCTCACTCTATTTGTAAATTTTTTTGGTATTTAAAACATTCCCAATCTGCTAGCTTTTCATTATTGTTTGCTACGTCACATGTTCTTCTTTCAATTTGATACTGCCCTGAACTTCTCTGATTAAGTATGGTTGGCTTATCCATGTCCTAGAACCCTGTGTTTTCACTGGGATAAAATATTTGGAGAGTCATGGATCATTTTCTTAGATGTCTGCTATTGTTCCTCAACCTAGAGAGAGACTGTAGTGGAGCAGAGTAGGAATCCAGAGTCACAGGCTAATGTTCTGGGACAAAGGTTCCAATCTCATCATGGCAAATGGTGCAATTTGAACTCAATAAAAGCCTGGAATTAAAATAATGGCCAGGAAATTCAGAACTGGGGTCAATTGTTTAAGGATTGGGGTAGGCCATTTAGGAGAAAGTGAGGTCTGCAGATGCTGGAGATCAAAGTTGAAACTTTATTGCTGGAACAGCACAGCAGGTCAGGCAGCATCCAGGGAACAGGAGATTCGACGTTTCGGGCACAGGCCCTTCTTCCTGAAGAAGGGCCTGTGCCCGAAACGTCGAATCTCCTGTTCCCTGGATGCTGCCTGACCTGCTGTGCTGTTCCAGCAATAAAGTTTCAACGTAGGCCATTTAGGACTGAGATGAAGAGAAATTTCTTTACCCAGAGAGCAGTGAAGCTGTGGAATTCTCTGCAAAACAGTCTGAGGCCAAAACATTGACTGCTTTTAATAAGGAGTTAGATAAAGTTATAGCAGGGATACAGACTCTTCGGTTCAACCAGTCCATGCTGAACAAAATTCCAAACTAAAGTGGCCCCATCTCCCTGCTCCTGGCCCATATCCCTGTAAATCATTCCAATTCATACACTTAGCCAAATGTCATTTAAACGCTGTAACTGTACCCACATCCACGATTTCCTCAAGTAAACCATCCACTGTGTAAAAAATCTGCTCTTGTCTTTTTTAAATCCCTCTCCTCCCATCTTAAAAATGTGCCCCTTAGACTTGAAATCCCACATCCAAGGAAAAGACAACTACCAAGAACTCTATCTACACCTCTCATTATTCTAAAAACTTCTATAAGGTCGCTTCTCAACCTCCTATGCTCCAGCCTTTCTTTATAACTCAAACTATCCATACCCGGCAACATCATGGGAAATGTCTTCGGAACCCTCTCCAGCTTAATAATATCCTTCCTATAACTGGGTGAGCAGAACTGGACACAGTGCTCCAGAACAGGCCTCACCAACCTCCTGTACACCCTCAACATGACACCCCAACTCCAACACTCAAAGGACTGAGCAATGAGGCAAGTGTGCTAAACACCTTTTTAACCACCCTGACTATATGTGAACCAAACTTCAAAGGATTCTGTACCTGCACCCCCTAGGTCTCTCTGTTCTACAACATTACTCAAGGTGCTATCATTATTTGTATAAGTTGTAGCCCTGTTTCTTGCACCAAAATGCAATACCTCACATTTATCCAGATTGAACTTCATCTGCAATTTTTCAGCCATTTGATCCATTTGATCGAGATTCCTTCGTAATCTTAGAAAACCTTCTTTATTGTGTACAATGCCACCAATTTTGGTGTTGCCCCTAAACTTAATCGTCATGCCTTCAATACTCCCATCTGAATGGTTTATATAAATAATAAGCTGAAAATGTGTTGCTGGAAAAACGCAGGTCAGGCAGCATCCAAAGAACAGGAGAATAGACGTTTCGGGCATAAGCCCTACTTCAGGAATGCTGAAGAAGGGCTTATGCCCGAAACATCGATTCTCCTGCTCCTTGGATGCTGCCTGACCTGCTGCGCTTTTCCAGCAACACATTTTCAGCTCTGATCTCCAGCATCTGCAGCCCTCACTTTCTCCTATATAAATAATAAGACAGGACCCAGAACCAATGCCTGGTGTCACAAAGCTAGCCCTTTTTTCCTAAAAGCTGTTCCTTGATTTCTTTCAGAGGGGTAATAAACCGGGCGGGGCTGCGATCAGTCTGGTTTGGTACAGAGATGAAAAGGATTTTGAGAGGCCTTTTGTTTCTCGGTAAACAGATGAAACTTCAGGCCAAAGTGACCATGCTTTAGAAGTGATTTGTATAAAGACAGGGGAGTGGTCAGCTCTCTAGCTGAGCTGAGCTGTTTTAGTTCAGTCCTGAACTGGGAAGTTCAACAGGGAGCAGTGTGGAAACTCTCTCTCACTTTTCTGCCCTTCAACTCCAACCTCTAAGTTTGTGTTCCATTTGTCCTGGGTTTTAAAGGGGGTTTACCTTTTGGGACTGTTGGGTATATTCGGAACAGCTGGCTAGGTTGAGTTCTGTAGGGGTCCTTTATTCTGTTCTTTGTGTTTCACTGTGTAATTTTGTGAATAAATTTTGTCTGTTTAAAATCTAGTAGTCAATATAGCTACCTCACTCTGAGTAATTTTCACTATTCACTTACCGAAACAAATTGCAAAGTTAGATCTAGGGCTGCCTGCTTAAGAATGTTTTGAGTGGTCTGGCCTAGTCTATAACAGATTGGGGGCTCGTCCAGGATTTTAAACAGCGATGGTAGGTGCTAGTGTCTTTATTTTAGGTGTTGGTTTGGTTGAGAAGACAAAGTTTGGGCCAGTAATGGCTCTTTCAGTCACCAAAAGTTTTCTGGATGTGGATGCAGTGACTTTGGAAGTTTTGCAAAAAGTGAATAAGACCAAGCTGTAGGAATTAGCAGAGAAGCTGGAATTTCACCACCAACGGTCATTTGAGTGGGAGCAGCGGACGAGTTGAGGTGAACCCGGGAGACTACAGCTAAGGTAAGAGTTTTTTTCAAAATTACTTACCTGTAGCGGGCATCGGTGTTTTGTTTTCTCTCTCCTTCACAGAAAGAGCGGGAGCAGCAGAGGAAGTGACGGCAAGCAGAGGGGCAGCCGAGACCCGGAAGCAGTTAGTGTAAGCTTAGCTGGGTTAGTTTTTTTCCCCCTTTAAAAGCGTGAAGGAGAGGAACCCGAGGCACTACACGGGTAGTGCCTCCCACCCGCCCTCCTCCTCTAACCTAATAATAACATCTGTTGTGGCAAGCAGGTAAGTGCTGAATTTTGCTTGTATTATTTAGATACAGTTTTTGTTTAAACAGTTAGCTTTAGAGGGATGGCAGTGAAGGCAGTGCAATGTTCCTCCTGCAACATGTATGAGGTGAGGGATGCCATCGACGTCCCTGCCGATTACACTTGCAGGAAGTGCACCCATCTCCAGCTCCTCCAAGACCGTGTTAGGGAACTGGAGCTGGAGTTGGATGAACTTCGGATCATTCGGGAGGCAGAGGGGGTCATAGATCAGAGTTATAGGGAAGTAGTAACTCCAAAGATGGCAGATAGATGGGTTACAGTGAGGGGGACTGGGAGGAAGCAGCCAGTGCAGGGACCTCCTGCGGCCATTCCCCTCAAGAACAAGTATACCGTTTTGGATACTTGTGGGGGGGATGACTTACCAGGGGTAAGTAACGGGGCTCAGGTCTCTGGCACGGAGCCTGTCCCCGTTACTCAGAAGGGAAGGGTGAAGAAGAGCAGAGCAGTAGTAATTGGGGACTCGATAGTTCGTGGCACAGATAGGCGGTTTTGTGGGAACGAGAGAGACTCACGTTTGGTATGTTGCCTCCCAGGTGCAAGGGTACGTGATGTCTCTGATCGTGTTTTCCGGGTCCTGGAGGGGGAGGGGGAGCAACCCGAAGTCGTGGTCCACATTGGCACCAACGACATAGGTAGGAGGAGTGCCGAGGATGTTAGACAGGCTTTCAGGGAGCTAGGTTGGAAGCTCAGAGTTAGAACGAACAGAGTTGTTGTCTCTGGTTTGTTACCCGTGCCACGTGATAGAGATTCGAGGAATAGGGAGAGAGAACAATTAAATGCGTGGCTTCAGGGATGGTGCAGGAGGGAGGGGTTCCAGTTTTTGGATAACTGGGGTTCTTTCTGGGGACGGTGGGACCTCTATAAACAGGATGGTCTACACCTGAACCTGAGGGGAACCAGTATCCTTGGGGGGAGGTTTGCTAGTGCTCTTGGGGGGGGTTTAAACTAACTCGGCAGGGGCATGGGAACCCAGATTGTAGCTTCAGGGTGCAGGGCCTGGAGTGTAGGGAGGTGAGGAACATGGCATCAATTTCCAAGGAGGGTGCCTGTAAACAGGGAAGTGGCTTGAAGTGTGTATACTTCAATGCAAGAAGTATACGAAATAAGGTAGGTGAACTTGCAGCGTTGGTTGGTACCTGGGACTTCAATGTTGTGGCTATTACGGAGACATGGCTAGAACAGGGACAGGATTGGCTGTTGCAGGTTCCGGGATTTAAATGTTTTAGTAGGGTCAGAGGTGGGGGTAAAAGAGGGGGAGGTGTGGCATTGCTTGTCAAAGATAGTATTACAGCGGTGGAAAGGACGATGGATGAGGACTTGCCATCTGAGGTGGTTTGGGCTGAGGTTAGGAATAGGAAAGGTGAGGTCACCCTGTTAGGAGTCTTTTACAGGCCTCCTAATAGTCCTAGAATCATTGAAGAAAGGATTGGGAAGGTGATTCAGGAGATGAGTGACAGTAATAGGGTGGTTGTTATGGGGGACTTTAACTTTCCTGATATTGATTGGGAAAGCTATAGCTCAAGTTCGTTAGATGGGTCAGTGTTTGTTCAATGTGTGCAGGAGAGTTTCCTGACACAATATGTAGACAGGCCAACAAGAGGTGAGGCCATACTGGATTTGGTTCTGGGTAACGAACCAGGCCAGGTGTTAGAATTAGAGGTAGGTGAGCACTTTGGGGATAGTGACCATAATTCGGTGATTTTTACACTCGTGATGGAGAGGGATAAGTGTGTACTACAGGGCAAGAATTATAGCTGGGGTCAGGGAAATTATGATGCGGTGAGGCATGACTTAGGATGTGTGGCTTGGAAAAGTAGACTCCAAGGCAAGAGTGTAAATGATATGTGGAACTTGTTCAAGGGGCAACTATTGAGTGTCCTTGATAATTATGTACCTGTCAGGCAGGAAGGAAAGGGTCGTGCGAGGGAGCCGTGGTTTAATAAGGAATTGGAATCCCTTGTTAAATGGAAGAGGGCGGCCTATCTCAAGATGAGACGTGAAGGTTCAATTGGGGCGATTGAGAGTTATAGGGTAGCCAGGAAGGACCTGAAGAGAGAGCTAAAAGCAGCAAGGAGGGGACATGAAAGGTCCTTAGTAGATAGGATTAGGGAAAACCCTAAGGCTTTCTATAGGTATGTTAGGAATAAAAGAATGACTAGGGTAGGAATAGGTCCAGTCAAGGATAGTAGGGGGAAGTTGCGTGTGGAGGCGGAAGAGATTGGGGAGACACTGAATGAATACTTTTCTTCAGTATTCACTCAGGAACAGGGCATTGTTGTCGATGAGAATACTGAGGAACAAATAAGTAGAATGGATGGCTTTGAGGTATGTAGAGAAGAGGTGTTGGAAATCCTGGAAAAGGTGAAAATAGATAAGTCCCCTGGGCCTGATGGCATTTATCCTAGGATTCTCTGGGAAGCAAGGGAGGAGATTGCAGAGCCATTGGCCTTGATTTTTATGTCCTCTTTGTCTACAGGAGTAGTCCCAGAAGACTGGAGGATAGCAAATGTGGTTCCCTTGTTCAAAAAGGGGAGTAGGGATAGCCCTAGTAACTATAGGCCGGTGAGTCTCACTTCTGTTGTGGGCAAAGTCTTAGAGAGAATTGTAAGGGATAGGATTTATGCACATCTGGATAGGAATAATGTGATCAAGGATAGTCAGCATGGTTTTGTGAAGGGCAAGTCGTGCCTCACAAACCTTATTGAATTCTTTGAAAAGGTGACGAAGGAGGTTGATGAGGGGAAAGCGGTAGATGTGGTATATATGGATTTTAGTAAGGCGTTTGATAAGGTTCCCCATGGTAGGCTACTGCAGAAAATACGGAGATATGGCATTGAGGGTGAGTTGGAGGTTTGGATTAGGAATTGGCTGGATGGAAGAAGACAGAGGGTAGTAGTTGATGGCAAAGTTTCTTCATGGAGTGCCGTCACTAGCGGTGTTCCGCAAGGATCTGTTTTGGGACCATTGCTGTTTGTCATTTTTATAAATGACCTGGAAGAGGGGTTAGAAGGTTGGGTGAGCAAGTTTGCGGATGATACGAAAGTCGGAGGAGTTGTTGACAGTGAGGAAGCATGTGGCAGGTTACAGCAGGATATAGAGAAGCTGCAGAGCTGGGCAGAAAGGTGGCAGATGGAATTCAATGTAGCTAAGTGCGAGGTGATTCACTTTGGGAAGAATAACAAAAAGATGGGGTACTGGGCTAATGGTCGGATACTTGGTAGTGTGGATGAGCAGAGGGATCTTGGTGTCCATGTACACAGATCTCTGAAAGTTGCCACCCAGGTAAATAGTGCGGTGAGGAAGGCATATGGCGTACTGGCTTTTATTGGTAGAGGAATTGAGTTCCGGAGTCCTGAGGTCATGATGCAGTTGTATAAGACTCTGGTACGGCCGCATCTGGAATATTGTGTGCAGTTTTGGTCGCCATACTATAGGAAGGATGTGGAGGCATTGGAACGGGTGCAGAGGAGGTTTACCAGGATGTTGCCTGGTATGGAAGGAAAATCGTATGAGGAAAGACTGAGGCACTTGGGGCTGTTTTCACTAGAGAAAAGAAGGTTTAGGGGTGACTTGATTGAGGTGTACAAGATGATTAGGGGGTTAGATAGGGTCGACAGTATGAACCTTTTCCCGCGTATTGAGTCGGGTATTACAAGGGGGCATAGCTTTAAATTAAGGGGGGGTAGATATAGGACTGATGTTAGGGGTAGGTTCTTCACTCAGCGAGTCGTTAGTTCATGGAATGCCCTGCCAGTAACAGTGGTGGACTCTCCCTCTTTATGGGCATTTAAGAGGGCATTGGATAGGTATATGGAGGATAGTGGGTTAGTGTAGTTTAGGTGGGCTTGGATCGGCGCAACATCGAGGGCCCAAGGGCCTGTACTGCGCTGTATTCTTCTATGTTCTATGTTCTATGGACCTGCCTGCTTTTGTGAGGAAAGGAGAGATAATTACATCAGTAGCTCAGAATTTAAACTCGCTGGAGAAACAATCAGACTCTCTATAGAGGTGGCAAGGATTCAATTGCAAATGAAGCAGCTTGAGTTAAAGGCGAGAGATAAGGAAAGGGCAGCAGAAATGGAACTGTCGGAGTTACAATTAGCAGCAGAGAGGGAAAAAGAGAGGGCAGCAGCACAGGACGAAAAAGAGAGAGCTTATGACCTTCAGAAACTGACATTTTAGAAGGAAAGTCAGCTTAAAAGGCTGGAGATAAAGGCTGAGGGTAGGATGTGGGAGGGGGAGAGTGAGGGTGAGCAAACCCCTGGTAGTCAGAATCCTAGTTAGAAACTGATTAAGTATGTTCAAACATTGCTTAAATTTGATGAGAAGGATGTGGAAGCCTTCTTCATCTCATTTGAAAAGGTGGCTAAACAAATGCAGTGACTAGTGGCAATGTGGGTTTTGTTGATCCAAACTAAACTCTCAGGTAGGGCTAGTGAGGTATTCGCATCCCTATCAGAGGAGGTATTTGGGAGTATGACGAGGTGAAAAAAGCCATTTTAATTGCATATGAGCTTGTACCAGAAGCTTATAGACAACGTTTCAGGAACCTAAGGAGAGACCCTGAATACCAGAGTAATCTCGATGGATGGATGAGAACTTTAAAAATCAAGCAAACCTATGGTGCCCTTAGAGAGGTAATTATCTTTGAGGAATTCAAAAACTCACTGCCTGAAGTAGTGCAAACTCATGTGGAAGAGCAGAGAGTTAGCAGCTGAAGGGGCTGATGGTTATGAGCTGGTCAATAAAACTCAGCTTGGCTTCCAGAATCAATTCCAGGCCATGAGGGATAGAAATTGGGGCAAAGAGAAATCCTCACGTGGAGAGGGATTGGTACATCATAAGGATAACTTACCACAGGGTAAAAAAAAAGAGACCCTTGAGGGGGACAAAGCTGTTAAAAGGCTCCGATGTTTTCATTGTAATACAGTGGGCCACACAAAATCAGTGTTGGTGCACGAGGAGAAAGCCAGATGTAGGAAAACAAGACAGGCCTGGAAGTTCTGTTGGACTAGTAACAAAAAGCTGAAAATATATTGCTGGAAAAGCGCAGCAGGTCAGGCAGCAGCCAAGGAGCAGGAGAATCGACGTTTCGGGCATAAGCCCTTCTTCTGGTCATTCCTGAAGATGGGCTTATGCCCGAAACGTTGATTCTCCTTTTCTCTGGATGCTGCCTGACCTGCTGTGCTTTTCCAGCAACACATTTTCAGCTCTGATCTCCAGCATCCTGCAGTCCTTACTTTCTCCTAGAAAAAAAAATCCAGGGAAGTCAGACAACTGCCTCAGAGTGTACAAGCTGATCAGAGGTTGATTAAGGAGGAAGTGTCAGATCTGCTTAAAAGATATACATGCAAGAGTAAGGTTTATTCACATAGGCCAGGAGTAATAGGTAAGGAGGTTACAATATTAAGGGACACAGGATCCTCTCAGTCTGTAATGCTGAAGGATGAGGAGATATGTACTCCTGAGGGACTACTGCCAGAGAAGGTACTGGTAACAGGAATTCATGGTGAGACAAAAAGTGCTCAGTTATGTAAAGTGAGGCTAGGGAGTCCAGAAAGGAGTGAAGAATTTGTGGCAGGATTGTTGAACAAACTCTCAGCTTCGGGAATACAACTGTTATTTGCAAATGATATCTCTGATTCACCGGGAGGCGTGCTGCCTACTCTAGTTGAAAAGCCAATGGAGATAAACGCAACTGAAGACATGGAGAATGCTTTTCCAGGAACTTTCCCTGATCATGTGATCACCATATCATAGAGGCACAAGCTGATGCAGGAGAGGTCAAAAGGCACAGATAAGGAAGCTGACATAGTATTATTCAAAACTTTCTTTGATCAGATACGTGGAACTGAGAAGGAGCAAATAGGTAAACATGGAAGTTTTAGATCTGCTAAGCTGATTTAAGTTCTCATGTTTCTGCTGTAATTCAAACTGTTATGTCAAAAGACATTTATAAACAAAGAAAGCGAATGAATCCCTGGTGTTATTACTTAACAAATGATGTCTTAATGAGGAAATGGAGACCATCACACATTCAAACAGATGAGAAATGGGCAGAGATTCGTCAAATTGTTTTGCCAGTACGGTATGGAAAGGAGGTGTTGCGAATGGCGCATGAAGTACCACGTGGAGGTCATTTAGGGGTGAGGAAAACACAGGCTAAAATACAAAGACATTTTCACTGGCCTGGACTACACAAGGATGTAGTTGAATTTTGCCAGACATGTCATACATGTCAGCTAATGGGAAAACCACTGGCAGTAATAGAGCCTGCACCTTTAATACCTATTCAGCTGGGTGTAGGTTTGCTTGCTGAGCTGGAAATGAACCTTCCAGCTCAGCGAGCAAACATACAACCAGAACCTCAACCTGAGCTACAAATCTTCTCAAAACTCGCTAACCTATTCCAGCATTTGAGGAACCTTTCACAAGAGTCTTGATTGAATGTGTACTCCCCTACCTCAAACAAAAAGTGGGAATAGGTATTTATTAACAATAATGAAGATCCAGTCAGATCAAGGGTCAAACCTCACAGCCAAACTATTCAAGGTGGTTATGGATAACTTGGGAGTAAAGCAATGCAAATCTACTGCGTACCATCCGGAATCGCAGGGAATGCTGGGGAGATGGCATCAAACAGTAAAGACCATGTTGAGGGCTTATGGTCAGGATTATCCACATGATTGGGATAAGGGAGTTCTGTTTGTACTTTTGCAATCAGAGATTCACCAAATGAATCGACCAAATTCAGTCCATTTGAATAAATGTTTTGCACATGAAGTAAGACGACCATTAAAACTAATTAAAGAGAAATTAATCAGTCAGAACTCAGAGACCACCCATTTGGACTGTGTCAAATTTTAGAGAACGACTAAATAGAGCTGGAGGATTGGTTAGACAACATTTAAACGTATCACAGCATACACCAAAACAAGAAGTGGATAAGAAATCATAAAATCACAATTTTGCGATTAGGGATAAGGTATTGGTGCTAATTCCAGTGACAGGTGAGCCTTTAAAAACAAGGTTTAGTGGGCCGTATCAAATCGAGAAGAAATTGAGTGAGGTGGACTACTTGAGAAAGACTCCAGACAGGAAGAAATCTCAGTGTGTCATATCCTTTCTGGTCTGGCTGACATGTGACCCCACACTAACAGCAATGTTGCTCATTGTGATCAGCCTCTGAAATGGGTGAGCAGCGCTACCGTTGAAGGAGTAATAATGGAGGGGAATAAATATTGGCTGAGCCCACATTGTCATCAATCCATCAATGTTCACAGATATGAGCTTCCTGGTAAACCCCTTCCCTAGTCCATTCCAGCTCACTCTCTGCTCATCCCCCAATGTAATTACCCTTCTTTATGGAAATCACAGTTGTTTTCCACCCATACTTTGCCCCCTCACACTGAAAATCTATGTTCTACCACATGACAGCCACTCATAGGGGATTGGCTACTCTCAGGCCTTTAATTATTAACTCTGCCTAATTTTATCTCACCAGATCAAAAGAGCCCGATCCACAACATAAGGGCCAGAAAACTCTTCCAAATACACTCAATGCATTCTTGCTTGTAGTTATCTCTGCCAAATTGGCTTCATAGAATTTTAGAGTACAGAAGGCCATTCAACCCATCAGATCTAGATAGGATAATGAAGGTGGAGCTGGTATGCTCTCCTTTATTGGTCAGAGTATAGAGTACAGGTGTTGGGAGGTAATGTTGCGGTTTTTATATAATCACGTATGGCATGGACAAGGTCTTTTCCCTGGGGTGGGGGAGTCCTGAAGTAGAGAGTACAACTATAACATTTATCAAAGAGTCAGAGATGTACAGCACGGAAACAGACCCTTCAGTTCAACCCGTCCATGCCGACCAGATATCCAAACCCAATCTAGTCCCACCTGCCAGCACCCAGACCATATCCCTCCAAACCCTTCCTATTCATATACCCATCCAAATGCCTTTTAAATGTTGCAATTGTACCAGCCTCCACCACTTCCTCTGACAGCTCATTCCATACACGTACCACCCTCTGCGTGAAAAAGTTGCCCTTAGGTCTCTTTTATATCTTTCACTTCTCACCCTAAACCTATGCCCTCTAGTTCTGGACTCCCCGACCCCAGGGAAAAGACTTTGTCTATTTACCCTATCCATGCCCCTCATGATTTTGTAAACCTCTATAAGGTCACCCCTCAGCCTCCGACGCACCAGGAAAACAGCCCCAGCCTGTTCAGCCTCTCCCTGTAGCTCAAATCCTCCAACCCTGGCAACATCCTTGTAAATCTTTTCTGAACCCTTTCAAGTTTCACAACATCTTTCCGATAGGAAGGAGACCAGAATTGCACGCAATATTCCAACAGTGGCCTAACCAATGTCCTGTACAGCCGCAACATGACCTCCCAACTCCTGTACTCAATACTCTGACCAATAAAGGAAAGCATACCAAACGCCTTCTTCACTATCCTATCCACCTGTGACTCCACTTTCAAGGAGCTATGAATCTGCACTCCAAGGTCTCTTTGTTCAGCAACACTCCCTAGGACCTTACCATTAAGTGTATAAGTCCTGCTAAGATTTGCTTTTCCAAAATGCAGCACCTCACATTTATCTGAATTAAACTCCATCTGCCACTTCTCAGCCCATTGGCCCATCTGGTCCAGATCCTGTTGTAATCTGAGGTAACCTTCTTCGCTGTCCACTACACCTCCAATTTTGGTGTCATCTGCAAACTTACTAACTGTACCTCAAGATCAAGTGGATTGGATGGGGCGGTGTTTGTGCAGTGTGTCCAGGAAGCTTTTCTAACGCAGTATGTAGATTGTCCAACCAGAGGGGAGGCCATATTGGATTTGGTACTCGGTAATGAACCGGGACAAGTGGTGGGCTTGTTAGTGGGTGAACATTTTGGTGATGGTGACCACAATTCTGTGACTTTCACCTTGGTTATGGAGAGGGATAGGTGCGCATAACAAGGTAGATTTTATAATTGGGGGAAGGGAAATTACGATGCTGTAAGGCAGGATTTGAGGAGCATACGTTGGGAGCATAGGCTGTCAGGGAAGGATGTGGTGGAAATGTGGAACTTTTTCAAAGAGCAGATACGACGTGTCCATGATATGTATGTACCTATCAGGCAGGAAAGAAATGGTCGTGTGAGGGAGCCTTGGTTGACGAGAGAGGTTGAATGTCTGGTAAAGAGGAAGAAGGAGGCTTACATAAGGTTGAGGAAACAGGATTCAGACAGAGCAGTGGAGGGATACAGGATAGCCAGAAGGGACCTGAAGAAAGGGATTAGGAGAGCTAAGAGAGGGCATGAAAAATCGTTGGCGGATAGGATCAAGGATAACCCCAAGGCATTTTATGTGTATGTGAGAAACCTGAGAATGACGAGAACGAGGGTAGGTCCGATCAAGGACAGTAGTGGGAGACTGTGTATTGAGTCGGAAGAGATAGGAGAGGTCTTGAACAAGTACTTCTCTTCAGTATTTACGAACGAGAGGGACCGTATTGTAGAAGAGAGAGTGTGAAATGGACTGGTAAGCTAGAAGAGATACCTGTTAGGAAGGAAGATGTGTTGGACATTTTGAACAACTTGAGGATAGACAAGTCCCCCGGGCCTGACGGGATATATCCTAGGATTATGTGGGAAGCAAGAGAGGAAATTGCAGTACCGTTGGCAATGATCTTCTCGTCTTCACTGGCAACGGGGGTGGTACCAGGGGACTGGAGAGTAGCGAATGTTGTGCCCCTGTTCAAAAAAGGGAATAGGGATAACCCCGGGAATTACAGGCCTGTTAGTCTTACTTCTGTGGTAGGCAAAGTAATGGAAAGGGTACTGAGTGATAGGATTTATGAGTATCTGGAAAGACACTGCCTGATTAGGGACAGCCAGCACGGATTTGTGAAGGGGAGGTCTTGCCTTACAAGTCTTATTGAATTCTTCGAGGAGGTGACCAAGCATGCGGATGAGGGTAGAGCAGTGGATGTAGTGTACATGGATTTTCGTAAGGCATTTGATAAGGTTCCCCATGGTAGGCTTATGCGGAAAGTCAGGAGGCATGGGATAGAGGGAACTTTGGCCAATTGGATAGAAAACTGGCTAACCGGTCGAAGGCAGAGAGTGGTGGTAGATGGTAAATATTCAGCCTGGAGCCCAGTTACAAGTGGAGTTCCGCAGGGATCAGTTCTGGGTCCTCTGCTGTTCGTAATTTTTATTAATGACTTAGATGAGGGAGTCGAAGGGTGGGTCAGTAAATTTGCAGATGATACGAAGATAGGTGGAGTTGTGGGCAGTGAGGAGGGCTGTTGTCGGCTGCAGAGGGACTTAGATATGATGCAGAGCTGGGCTGAGGAGTGGCAGATGGAGTTCAACCCTGCCAAGTGTGAGGTTGTCCATTTTGGAAGAACAAATAAGAATGCGGAATACAGGGTTAATGGTAGGGTTCTTAGTCAGGTGGAGGAACAGAGGGATCTTGGGGTCTATGTACATAGATCTTTGAAGGTTGCCACTCAGGTGGATAAGAGTTTGTAAGAAGGCCTATGGAGTATTATCGTTCATTAGCAGAGGGATTGAATTCAAGAGTCGTGAAGTGATGTTGCAGCTGTACAGGACTTTGGTTAGGCCACAGTTGGAGTACTGTGTGCAGTTCTGGTCGCCTCACTTTAGGAAAGATGTGGAAGCTTTGGAGAGGGTGCAGAGAAGATTTACCAGGATGTTGCCTGGAATGGAGAGGAAGTCATACGAGGATAGGTTGAGAGTTCTCGGCCTTTTCTCGTTGGAATGGCGAAGGATGAGGGGTGACTTGATAGAGGTTTATAAGATGATCAGAGGAATAGATAGAGTAGACAGTCAGAAACTTTTTCCCCGGGTACAACAGAGTGTTACAAGGGGACATAAATTTAAGGTGAAGGGTGGAAGGTATAGGGGAGATGTCAGGGGTGGGTTCTTTACCCAGAGAATGGTGGGGGCATGGAATGCACTGCCCGTGGGAATGGTAGAGTCGGAATCATTGGCGACCTTTAAGCGGCATTTGGATAGGTACATGGATGGGTACTTAATCTAGGTTAGAAGTTCGGCACAACATCGTGGGCCGAAGGGCCTGTTCTGTGCTGTATTGTTCTATGTTCTATGTTCCTCTTATGCTCCCATCCAAATCATTTATGCAAATGACAAAAAGTAGAGTACCCAGCACCGATCCTTGTGGCACTCCACTGGTCACAGGCCTCCAGTCTGAAAAACAACCCTCCACCACCACCCTCTGTCTTCTACCTTTGAGCCAGTTCTGTATCCAAATGGCTAGTTCTCCCTGTATTCTGTGAGATCTAACCTTGTTAACCAGTCTCCCATGGGGAACCTTGTCGAATGCCTTACTGAAGTCCATATAGATCACATCTACCGCTCTGTCCTCATCAATCCTCTTTGTTACTTCTTCAAAAACCTCAATCAAGTTTGTGAGACATTATTTCCCACGCACAATGCCACATTGACTCCTGTCCTTCAGGATTCCCTTCAACAACTAAAGGCATCTGGATGGGTGTCAGAATGGGAAGGGATTGGAGGGATATGGGCCAAGTGCTGGTAAATGGGACAAGTTGGACTGAAGGGTCTGTTTCTGTGCTGTACATTTCTATACTCTCTCTGTACCAGCTCCTGATAGAGCTACCCAGCTAGTCTCACTCTCCAGCCCCATGCCCAAAGTCCTCTACTTTCATTCCTTTCACATATTTACCCAGCTCTCCTGAAACGTCCCTTGGAATCCCCCTCCACCACTCACTCAGGCAGCACACTCCAAATATTAACAACTCTCGAAGTAAAGAGGTTTCTCCACATCTCACTCCCCTTGTTGCTGACATACCAAATAGTGGAAACAGAACATCCTTCTGTAGCGTGTCAAAATTGTTCATTGTTTTGAACACCTCTTAATCTTCGCTGCTCCAAGGAAATCTCTCCCAGTATCTATAATCCTTCACTCTTGGTATCACTCTAGTAAATCTCCTTTGAACGTTCTCTCGGGCTTTAACATACACTTAAACAAGTTGCCCAGACCGGAACGCAATACTTCAAATGTAGTCTGACCAATGATATTGTTGAGATGTAACATCCCCACCTCACGTTTACACTCTAAGCCCCTAATTATAAACCCAAGAATCCTATAAGCCTTCTTGAAGATTGTTCCAACTTGCCAGGCTACCTTCAGAGAACCATGCCCCTGAACCCCGAGGTGTCTCTGCTCCTGTCCTCCCTCAAAGTTGTCCCATTGAGTCGGTATTGTCTCTCTATGTTCCTTCTCCCAAAATGCATCACCTCACATTTCCCTGCTTTGAAATGCATTTGCCAGGTGTCTGTCCATTTGGCCAATTGTTCAATGTCCCTCTGGAGTCTCTCTGCACCATCCTCACAATTCCCTATTCTCCCTGGCTTAGTACCCTCTCCAAATATAGAGATTTTACCCTCAACACTCAGCCCTAAAATTATTTATATAAACCAGAAAAACCAAGGTTCCCAACACAGAACCCTGGGGAACACCATTTTCAACTGGCCTCCAATCTGAGAAATGCCCATCTATACCCACCCTCTGTTCCTTATCTGTTAGGCACCTTCTAATCCACGTTGCAGAGATCCCATTAATCCCAAACATTTCTCATTTGTTAACCAACCTACCATGTGGCACTGTGTCAAGTCCTATCTGAAAATTCAAATATACAACATTCACAGCAGAACCCTCATCAAAAAGCTCAACTCAATTTGTCAGACATGACCTGCCGTTGACAAAGCCATGTTGACTGTCTAGTTACAAGTTCTATTTCTCTGAGTGTATATTTACCATAAACCAGATCAAGGCTTCCATCAGTTTCCCCACTATTGATGTCACACTGACAGGACTGTATATTCCTTTCACATTTTCTTAAATAATGGCAATCCCTCAGGACTAATTCTGTGATCAGAGGGGCTTGGAAAATTCCTGTTAATGACTCCACAATTTGCTCTCTCATCCCTCTGATCATCCTAGGATGGAACCCATCTGGGCAGGCCCTTCTTCCGCTTGGAATGCTGCTACCCTTTTTAGCACCTCTTCTTTATCAATCAATGTTTTGAACTGGGCCACTGTTACCATTTTCTAATTTGGTAAAGACAGCTGCCAAATATTTATATCTTATTCTTTGCTTTAGTGAGCAGCTTGTCCTGTTTGTTCCTTACGGGCCCCACTCTATCCTTCACTAATCCCACTATGAGTATGTTTGATGAACATTTTACTAACTGCTCCCATGTAGCTGGCCATCCTTTCCTCATGCTTCCTCATTCCTTATTGCAGCCTTGGCTCTCTCCTCCACTTCCTGATTTCTAACGCTGGTATTATTCACAGAGGGTGGCGCAGCTGCCAGAGGAAGTGGTAGAGACAAGTCCAATTACAATGTTTAAAAGACACTTGGACAGGTACATGGATAGGAAAGGGTTAGAGGGACGTGGGCCAAATGCAGGCAAATGGGACTGGCTCAGTTTTCCACGGTAGACAGAGTGGTCTATTTCTGCACAGTATGACTCTACATGCCTCCTTTAGCTTCTATTTTTTCTCATTAATATCATTAGCAATCCAGCTATCTCTGTCTTTGGATATCCCATACTTATTTCTCATAGGCATGAGTGTTAACTATACTCATCTCAGCCATCATTATTGTATTGCCTTTGTTACATATCCTCATTACCTCCAAAATTACAGCTGCTTTTAGGGAGCCATCAGCCTATTCTGTCCAGTGTCTGCTCCTTGTTATTTTATTCCTCAACACACATGGATTCTACAAATGCGGAATGGCCTCCTCCTATTGCCTGTGGGGAGATCGAAGGGGGCAAGAGACTGCATGATGTGCTGCCTCAGCCATGATCCCTCATTCAGTATGTACATGATGGAAACAAGAAATTCCTCCTGCCTGACACTACCATTGCTAGTTGCAGAACAGAGTCATTAGCCACACCTCATTAAGTCGGGCAGAAAGGAATCATCAGCTCTCCAGACAGCAGGCTGGTTGCCTGGTAAATTGCGTTTTGAAGTTCTCGATCAGGGGGAATGTGAAAGATCTATTTCCAGCTCCAGGACACGCACTTCAGGAAATTAAGCAGAGCCAACTGTGCCAGACAGGGGCTAGCTGGGTACAATACATAATGAAGTAGTGAGCAGCACTGTCTGAACAGTGCACACAGCCTTCACCTCATTCCTAATGGTACAACAGTCAGCCACAGTCTGTCCAATGGGAAGGACAGAGGAGAGCAATCAGAGGCTGCAGACTGGGGTCAGAGGCTGCAGGGTAATTCAAACCCCGATGGGGTCATTAGAGCTCAGATCACACACTCACAGGAGAGAGGTGGTTCCTTCATTGGGGGGGGGGGGGGGGGGGGGGGGGAAAGAGAGCTGCGTTCCAGTCCCTCGGGGGGAGGGATGGGGGGTGACAATGGGGCTGGGTTCCTGTCCCTCAGGGGGAAGGGTGAGGGGTGACAGTGGGGATGGGTTCCTGTCCCTTGGGATGGGGGGGTGACAGTGGGGATGGGTTCCTGCCCCTCAGGGGGAAGGGTGAGGGGTGACAGTGGGGATGGGTTCCTGCCCCTTGGGGGGGAGGGGTGGGGGGTGACAGTGTGGCTGGGTTCCCGTCCCTCGGGTGGAGGGGTGGGGGGTGACAGTGGGGCTGGGTTCCTGTCCCTTGGGGGGGAGGGGTGGGGGGTGACAGTGTGGCTGGGTTCCCATCCCTCGGGGGGAGGGGTGGGGGGTGACAGTGGGGCTGGGTTCCTGTCCCTTGGGGGGGGGAGGGGTGGGGGGTGACAGTGTGGCTGGGTTCCCGTCCCTCGGGTGGAGGGGTGGGGGGTGACAGTGGGGCTGGGTTCCTGTCCCTTGGGGGGGGAGGGGTGGGGGGTGACAGTGTGGCTGGGTTCCCGTCCCTCGGGGGGAGGGGTGGGGGGTGACAGTGGGGCTGGGTTCCTGTCCCTTGGGGGGGAGGGGTGGGGGGTGACAGTGTGGCTGGGTTCCCATCCCTCGGGGGGAGGGGTGGGGGGTGACAGTGGGGCTGGGTTCCTGCCCCTCGGGGTGGGGGGGTGACAGTGGGACTCAGTTCCTGTCCCTCGGGGGGAGGGTTTGACACTGGGGGAAGTGTACACTGGTCTGTGGTTGTGATGTGGTAAGGTGGGCTGTGATTAGGGTTTGAGGGTGTTTTTGTGGAGAGAAGCTGCCACGCACCATCCCCGATGTAGACACACCAATCCTGCACATCAGTAACTGATTTCCATCCCAGTAGTCACTCATTGTTCTCACTAAGCCGTTTGGAGTACTTCACTATCACGTCAACTACTGCATCTATGCGCGCGCACGCACACACCCACACCGTCTAGCTTGGAAACAGACTGCTGAGAGACATTTCACTCCCAAATTCTCATTCTAAAGCATGAATTTCCAATGCAAATTCAAATGGCAGTAAGAAAAGCAACCATTGTCCCAGTGCGATCTCCTGGTGCCAGCTCAGTCAGACAGAGTGAAAAGGGGAGCCTAATGATTGGAGAGCTGCTCACTACCTTCCACAGCCACTGGGGCTGGGGTCTGCCGTTCCACACATTAGACTGGGACTAGGGAGGCCAGTCAGCACAATCAGCTGCTGGCTTAAGCTGAAACCCAGTTTATTCACAATAACGACCAGACATCTCTTCCCAAACACCCCACACATGAAAGGTCACTGTCACTCTGCTTAGGCAGGCCTGGCGAAGCAAGGTACAAGAACAGCATAAGCCCACAGACAGCGGTTTGTAGGTGATGGTTTCAGTTGACACTGGTTATATTTTCCCTTCCACACAGTCTATTCGTAATGCTATCTCCCCACCCTGAACCGTGTCCATTATCTAATCTTCAATGTTGGCAGTGTTTCTGCGTCAATCACTAGCTGACATCAAATTCCACACCCTGAACACTCAAGAACTCTGGCCAGCCCCCTGTCCAAAAGCGGAATATTTAATCCAGTATCAATAGCTCTGCCCTCTCAACTTCCCCAATTCTGGAAGCTATCAGCGTGTTGGAAAATGAAACTGGAAATCACAGATTCCAAGAGTAGAGAAGAGAGTCAACTGACCATCAAGTCTCCAATCGAACTAGATCAATGATATGATATTTCAAGTGCTTGACCACATATGTTTTAAAGATTGTGAAGCTTCCCATCTCAACTCTCATCCAAAGCAGTGCTTTCAAGACCCCCACCACCCTCTGGTGAAAAAAACCTTTTCCTTAAATCCCCTACCTTTCACTTTATAATTATGCCCCCTTGTTATTGACCCTTCAACTAAGGAGAACAACTGCTTCCTATCTATCCTGTCCATGCTTCTAATAATCTTGTACACTCTACAAGGTCCCCCCTCAGCTTCTCTGCCCCAAAGAAAACAACTTGAGCTTATCTAGCCTATCACTGAAATGCTCCATTCCAGGGGACATCCGGATGAATCTCTATTGCATCCCCTCCAGAGCAATCACACCCTTCCACAGAGCAGAGAGCAGAGATCACAATGCACACAGTACTCCAGCTGTTATCCAACCAAAGCCCGATACAGCATCAACATAACCTCCCTGCTCTTATAACCTGTGCAATGATTGACAAAGGTAAGGGCAGGTGGGACGAGATCTAGAGTAATGAGAGCAGTTTTGGCCCCTTACTGAAAGGGAAGATATTAATTCATGCAAGGCAGTTCAGAGAAGATGCACTTGGATTATGAACAAAGGTTAGACAGGTTAGGTATCCACTCACTAGAGTTTAGAAGAACGAGAGCTGGTTTGAAGGGGACATGGAGAGTCCTTGAGGGGCTTGATAGGTTAATGCTGAAAGGATGTTGCTCCTCATGGGAGAGTTTAGGACCAGAGGGCATAGTCTCAGAATAAAGGGCCACCAATTCAAGACTGAGATGTGTTGATGGATTTCATTAGAGTGTCATTAAAAAAAAGTGGCTGGTGAACGAGCCAATACAAACATTTTAATTTTGCAAAATTCCCTGGACTCAAGGAAGGTTCCAATAAATTCGAAGATAGTGAATGTCAACTCCTTTATTCCAGAGAGAGAGAAATGTCAACTCCTTTATTCCAGAGAGAGAGAGAGAGAGAGAGAGAGAGAGAGAGAGAGAGAGAGAGAGAGAGAGAGAGAGAAACTGCATCCTCAACAGGAAAATATTAGACACTATTATTAAAGACATGGTAAGAGGGCACCAAGTTCAAGTTGATCAGGCAGAATCAACACGGTTTAGTGAAAGGGAAATCATGTTTCACCAGTTTATTGGAGTTCCATGAATTAGTAACAAGTAGATAAAGGGAAGGGGGTGGATGTACTGTATCTAAATTTCAAGAAGTATTTAATAAGACCATAAGACAGAGGAGCAGAAATTAGGCCATTCAACCCATCGAGTCTGCTCCGCTATTCAATCATGGCTGTTAGGTTTCTCAACCCCATTTCCCCCATAACCCTTGATATTCAGGAACCTACCTATCTCAGTACACTCAACAACCTGGCCTCCCCAGCCCTTGTGGCAGTGAATTCCATAGACTCCCCACTCTCTGGCTGAAGATAGAACATAGAACATAGAAGAATACAGCGCAGTACAGGCCCTTTGGCCCTCGATGTTGCGCCGATCCAAGCCCACCTAACCTATACTAACCCACTATCCTCCATATACCTATCCAATGCCCGCTTAAATGCCCATAAAGAGGGAGAGTCCACCACTGCTGCTGGCAGGGCATTCCATGAACTTACGACTCGCTGAGTGAAGAACCTACCCCTAACTTCAGTCCTATATCTACCCCCCCTTAATTTAAAGCTATGCCCCCTTGTAATACCCGACTCCATACGCGGATGTTTCTCCTTATCTCCGTTCTAAAAGGTCTTCCCTTTACTCTGAGGCTGTGCCCTTGGGTCCTAGTCTCTCCTCCCAATGGAAATATCTTCCCAACATCTACTCTGTCCAGGCCATTCAGTGTTCTGTATATTTCAACTAGATTGTAGGCGGCACAGTGGTTAGCACTGCTACCTCACAGCACCAGAGACCTGGGTTCAATTCCCGCCTCAGGTGACTTGACTGTGTGGAGTTTGCACATTCTCCCTGTGTCTGCGTGGGTTTCCTCCGGGTGCTCCAGATTCCTCCCACAGTCCAAAGATGTGCGGGTCAGGTGAATTGGCCATGCTAAATTGCCCGTAACGTTAGGTAATGTGTAAATGTAGGGGTATAGGTGGGTTGCGCTTCGGTGGGTCGGTGTGGACTTGTTGGGCTGAAGGGCCTGTTTCCACACTGCAATGTAAGCTAATCTAAAAAAAAATTCCCCCTCATCCTTCTAAACTCTATCGAATATCAACAAGAATCCTCAAACTTTCCTCGTATGTTAAGCTTTTCATTCCTGGGACCATTCCCGTGAACGTTCTCTGAAAAAACTCCAGCACCAGTACAGCCTTCCTGAGATATGGGGCCCAAAACTGCACACAATCCTCCAAATGTGGTCTGACCAGAGCCTTATAGAGCCTCAGAAATACATCCCTGCTTTAATATTCAAGTCGCCTCAAAATAAATGCCATCATTGCATTTGCCTTCCTATCTACTAACTCAACCCGCAAGTTTACCTTGAGAGAATCCTGGACTAGAACTCCCAAGCCTCTTTGCACTTCAGATTTCTGAATTTCCTCCCCATTTAGAAAATAGTCCACGCCTCCATTCTTCCGACCAAAGTGCATCACTTCACACATTCCCACGTTGTCCTCCATCTGCCACTTCTTTGCCCACTCTCCTATCCTGTCCAAATCCTTCTGCAGCCTCCCCACCTCCTCAATGCTACCTGTCCCTCTACCCACCTTTGTATTGTCTGCAAACGTGGCCAGCATGCCCTCAGTTCCTTCATCTTGATCGTTATTGTATAAAGTGAAAAGTTGTGGTCCCAACACTGAGCCTTGTGGAACACCACTTGTCACCAGCTGCCATCCTGAGAAGGACCCTTTTATCCCAGTCTCTGTTTTCTGCCCGACAGCCCAGCTTCTACCTGTGCTAGCACCTTGCCCCTAACACCATGGGCACTTCGCTTACTCAGTAGCGTCCTATGCAACACCTTGTCGAAGGTCTCCTGAAGTCCAGGTAGATAACGTCCATTAGCTCTCCTTGGTCTGATTTGCTCGTTACCTCCTCAAACAATTCTAACAGATTTATCAGGTATGACCTGCCCTTGATGAAAGCATGCTGACGTTGCCCTATTTTACTGTGCACTTCAAAGTATCCAGGATTCCAGGATCTTGCTCATGATCAAGGTTAGGCTAATCGGTCTGTAATTTTCTATCTTTTGCCTTTCTCCCTTTTTAATTAGGGGTAAGATGTTAGCGATTTTCCAGTTGTCTGGGATCCTCCACAATTCTAGCGATTCCTGAAAAATGACCATTAACGCCTCCATTATCTCTTCAGCTATCTCCCTTAGAACCATCTGGTCCAGGTGATTTATCCACCTTCAGGCCATTCAGTTTTTCTAGTACCTTCTCCTTGGTGATGGCCACCAGACTCAGCTCTGACCCCTCACTCTCTTTAACCTTTGGGATATTACTCATGTCTTCCACCATAAAGACTAATTAGATTAAATTAAATTCAAAGTTTGTGCGAAGATTTGTAGCTTGGGTGCTCGTTGTTGTGGTTCTGTTCGCCAAGCTGGAAGTTTTTGTTGCAAACGTTTCGTCCCCTGGCTAGGCGACATCATCAGTGCTTGGGAGCCTCCTGCGAAGCGCTTCTTTGATGTTTCCTCCAGTGTTTACAGTGGTCTGTCCCTGCCGCTTCCGGTTGTCAGTTTCAGCTGTCCGCTGTAGTGGTTGGTATATTGGGTCCAGGTCGATGTGTTTGTTGATGGAGTTTGTGGATGAGTGCCAAGCTTCTAGGAATTCCCTGGCTGTTCTCTGTCTGGCTTGCCCTATGATAGTAGTGTTGTCCCAGTCGAATTCATGTTGCTTGTTGTTTGCGTGTGTGGCTACTAAGGATAGCTGGTCGTGTCGTTTCGTGGCTAGTTGATGTTAATGTATGCGGATTGTTAGCTGTCTTCCTGTTTGTCCTATATTGTGTTTAGTGCAGTTCTTGCATAATCCCTGCTGTGTCTTCCTAATTACTGCCAGAAACTCCTGCCATTGCTGTTCCACTGTCTTTCCTGCTTGGAGAAAGTGAGGACTGCAGATGCCGGAGATCAGAGTCGAGAGTGTGGTGCTGGAAAAGCATAGCAGGGCAGGCAGCATCCGAGAAGCAGGAGAATTGACGTTTCAGGCATAAGCCCTTCATCAGGAATGTAGAGAGAGGAGAACTTCTTCAAGTTCGGCATCCTTGGAGGAGGCTTCGCTGTAGGATTGAAATCAACCAGGAGAAAGTGAGGCTTGCAGATGTTAGAGATCAGAGGTGAGAGTGTGGTGCTGGAAAAGCACAGCAGGTCAGACAGTACCCGAGGAGCAGGGTAATCAATGCTTTAAGCATAAGCTCTTCATCAGGAATGGCCTGCTGGGCTCCTCTCCCAGTCAGTTCTCCTCCTTCATGCCTCTGTAGTTGCCTTTATTCAGCTGCAATACCGTTACCTCTGATTCTACCTTCTCCCTCTAAAGCTGCAAGGTGAATTCTATCATATTACTCTCACTGACTTCTAATGGTTCATTTACCTTAAGCTCCCTTACCAAGCCTGCCTCATTGCACAACACTAAATCCAGTATTGCCTGTTTCCTAGTGAGCTCCACCACAAGCTGCTCCAAAAAGCCATCCTGTAGAAACTCCACAAATTCCCTTTCTTGCAATCCACTGCCAACCTGATTTCTCAGTCCACCTGCACACTGAAATCCCCCATGATCGCTGTAACTTTGCCTTTCCTACACATCTTTTCTATCTCCTGGAGTACCTTGCGCCCCAGCTCCTGACTGCTGTTTGGAGGTACATAACTCCAACTATGGGTTTTTTCACCTTTGCAGTTCCTCAATCCTCCCCACACAGATTCGACACCACCTGACCCTACTGTATTTCTTACTATTGATTTAATTTCATGTTGTACTAATAAGGCAATCCCTCCCCCTCTGCCCACCTGCCTGCCTTTTCGATAGGATGGATATCTGTGAATATGCCCCTTGCATCTCCGTGATGCCCACCAGTCCATACCAGCCAATTTCAAGCTGCGCCACAACTTTATACCTTATACTTTATTCCATTACTCCATCAGATGTCATTGACAGCAAACAAGGAACAGAATTGACACAAATGGGTCAATTTTCTGGTTGCCAATGTATTGTGATGTGGCACGGGAGTCAGTGCTGAGGGTCTCAACTTATTAGACTTTCTATAAATAACCCAGACAAAGCAACGCAAGGTAGAGTCATTAAATTTGCTGATGATACAGGGAAGCTCAGTTGGCTGAACACCTAGCTTGTGATGCAGTGACACCTGCAGAATGGGCTCAACTGGCTGAGGTTACGGAAGGATCTTCTTCTCAATCACTCCACTTGCCTGAGGGGACGAACGACCCTCAGGTTAAACCATCACCATCAGGGGATCCGATCAGGTATACCCTAGAACTGTGTGGGAAGCTAGGGAAGTGATTGCTGGAAATGTGTTGCTGGAAAAGCACAGCAGGTCAGGCAGCATCCAAGGAGCAGGAAAATCAATGTTTCGGGCATGAGCCCTTCTTCAGGATTTCCTGAAGGGCTCATGCCCAAAACGTCGATTCTCCTGCTCCTTGGATGCTGCTGACCTGCTGCGTTTTTCCAGCAACACACTGGCTCAAAGGTAGAAGGCAGAGGGTGGTGGTGGAGGGTTGTTTTTCAGACTGGAGGCCTGTGACCAGTGGAATGCCACAAGGATCAGTGCTGGGTCCTCTACTTTTTGTCATTAAATGATTTGGATGCGAGCATAAGAGGCACAGTTATGATGACACCAAAATTGGAGGTGCAGTGGACAGCGAAGAAGGTTATCTCAGATTACAACGGGACCCTTGATCAGATGGGCCAATGGGCTGAGAAGTGGCAGATGGAGTTTAATTTAGATAAATGTGAGCTGCTGCATTTTGGGAAAGCAAATCTTAGCAGGACTTATACACTTATTGGTAAGGCCTAGTGAGTGTTGCTGAACAAAGAGATCTTGGAATGCAGGTTCATAGCTCCTAGAAAGTAGAGTTGCAAGCAGATAGGATAGCGAAGGTGGTTTTAGATTAGATTAGATTACTTTAGATTACTTACAGTGTGGAAACAGGCTCTTCGGCCCAACAAGTCCACACCGCCCCGCCGAAGCGCAACCCACCCATACCCCTACATTTCCCCCTTACCTAACACTACATGCAATTTAGCATGGCCAATTCACCTGACCTGCACATTTTTGGACTGTGGGAGGAAACCAGAGCACCTGGTTCACCCACGCAGACACGGGGAGAATGTGCAAACTCCACACGCCTGAGGCGGGAATTGAACCCAGGTCTCTGGCGCAGTGAGGCAGCAGTGCTAACCACTGTGCCACCGTGCCGTGGTGTTTGGTATGCTTTCCTTTATTGGTCAGAGCATTGAGAACAGATGTTGGGAGGTCATGTTGCAGCTGTACAGGACAGTGGTTAGGCCACTGTTGGAGTATTGTGTGCAATTCTGGTCTCCTTCCTATCGGAAAGATGTTGTGAAGCTTGAAAGGGTTCAGAAAAGATTTACAAGGATGTTGCCAGGGTTGGAGGATTTGAGCTATACGGATAGGCTGAATAGGTGAGGACTGTATTCCCTGGAGAGTAGGAGGCTGAGGGGTGACCTTATAGAGGCTATAAAATCATGACAGGCTTGGATAGGATAAATAGACAAAGTCTTTTCCCTGAGGAACTAGAGAGAATAGGTTTTGGGTGAGAGGGGAAAGATATAAGAGAGACCTAAGGGGCAACCTTTTCACGCAGAGGGTGGTACGTGTATGGAATGAGCTGCCGGAGGAAGTGGTGGAGGCTGGTACAATTGCAACATTTAAGAGACATTTGGATGGGTATATGAATAGGAAGGGTTTGGAGGGATATGAGCCGGGTGCTGGCAGGTGGGACTAGATTGGGTTGGGATATCTGGCCAGCATGGACGGGTTGGACCGAAGGGTCTGTTTCCATGCTGTACATCTCTATGGCTCCATGACCAGTCATTGCTTTCTAATAAGGGTTGTCCATTGGTCCATTGACAATGGGGACTTTATCTTTTTGGTAGAAAAACAAACGAATACAGATCCTTAATGAGCAAACAGCTAACAAAGGCAGTATAGCATGTGTAAAGACAGGATTATTTTATTTTCTGTATTTTTGATTGTGATTGACTGAATTGAGAAATGCTACCCCCTCCTCCAAGTCATTGATATGGATAATAAACCTTTGAGAGACTCGGACTCATCCCTGTGACATTCCGTTCATTACAACTTTCCAACTTGAAAAATAACTAATAACCCCGAATGTCTTCTGTGTTAACCAATCCTCAAACCAAGCTAATACACTACCACACAATATCATGAGCTCCTTTGTTGTGCAGCCTAATCAAAATCCATCTAAAAATCCAAATACACTATATCTACCAGTTTCCCCACTTGTTACATTCTTGAAGAACTTTGGCAAATTCTCTTTCACAAAACCATCCTGAATATCTGATTGCATTAATTTGTCCTTCCTTAACAATGGAACCCATTTGCAGCATCTTGCCCAATGATGGATGCCAGACCACCTAGTGCATCGTTTCCTGCTTTCCATCTCCCTCTCTTCTTGAACAGGGCCATCACAGTAGCAATTTTTCAATCCACCAGAACACCTCCAGAATCTAGTGAATTCTGGAATATTTCGACCAATGCCTCCACTCTCTCTGTGGCCACTTCCTGTAAAACCCCTGGATGCAAATCATCAGATCCAGCTCAGATGGGAAGCTGTCTGCCTTCAGTTTGTTACCTGCGGTACAGATTACTATATTCCCTCTCATTGCTAACTGGATATCTTTGAGATGCTTATAGCCTCTGCTACAATGAAGGCCAAGCAAAATATTGTTTTAAATGATTTGTCATTTCCCTGTTTCCCAACTGTCATTATTAGTTGCCCAGATACATCTGCAATATTCCCACAGCTCTCCTTATATACAGAAGGACCTTGATTATCCAGTATTTTGGATTATCTGAACAAGATCACAAGGTCCCGAAGTTGGCTAACTACGTTATCCAGCATTTGATTAACCGAATGAAATACTCCCCACCCACAGCCTTCAGGTAATCGAGTTTCTTCTGGACCTGCAGAAGCTGTCTGTTTTTCTTTCTCATGGTGTGTGGTAACACACACACACACACCCCCCCCCTCAACAGGTCCAAGAACAGCTCCTTCCCCACTGTTATCAGCTGCTGAATAGACCTCTCAAATTTCAAACCAAATGTTGATCTTGCTTTTTGTGCACCTTGTATTCCTCGCTCCGTTCTATCACCCCATGATCTCTGTATGGTATGATCTACCTGTACTGCAAGCATAACAAATTTTTTCACTGTACCAAGGTCCATGTGACAGTAATAAATCAAATAATTCCATGCCAATTTACTTTCATAATCAGTTCTCTCCCTTTTCTATTAATTATATAGTGATCAGATCGTGGTTCCTAAACAATTTCTAATCCTCTGGCTTAGTTTGTGCAACTTGGTTGCCTTACTTTCTAATTGGTTAGTTCACCTGATCGCCTTTGTAATCACCGTGGTAACAGGAGAAAGACTCAAAAAGGACATGAAGGGAAACGTTTAATTTATACAGATTGGTTCATGTGTGGAATGACCGGCCAGAGGGAGTGGCGATGCAGGTACAGTTACAGCACTGAAAAGATAGTTGGATAAATACATGAATAGGAAAGGTTTGGAGGGATATGGGCCAGGAGCAGGCAGCTGGGACCGGTTTAGTTTGGGAACATGGTCAACATGGATTACTTGGACCGAAGGGTCTGCCTCCATGCTGTCGGAATCAAAGTCCTTTTTCACCAGAATAAATTTTAGATGGCTTATGAAATATCTACTGAGACAACTGCTCATCCACTGACCTTCCCTTTTGTCTATTTTCCCAGCTCATTGCAGACAACTATGGCTTTCATTAACAGGGGGATCGAGTTTAAGAGCCGTGAGGTTTTGCTGCAGCTCTACAAGTCCCTGGTGAGACCACACTTGGAATATTGCGTCCAGTTCTGGTCGCCCTACTATAGGAAAGATGTGGAGGCTTTGGAGAGGGTGCAAAGAAGGTTTACCAGGATGCTGCCTGGACTGGAGGGCTTGCCTTACGAAGACAGGTTGACTAAGCTCAGACTTTTTTCTCTGGAGAGGAGGAGGAAGAGAGGTGACCTGATTGAGGTATACAACATAATGAGAGGAATAGATAGAGTTGATAGCCAGAGACTTTTCCCCAGGGCAGGATTGACTGCCATGAGGCATCATAGTTTGAAAATATTAGGAGGAAGGTATAAAGGAGACATCAGAGGAAGGTTCTTTAAGCAGATGAGTTGTGAATGCATGGAATGCGTTGCCAGCGGTGATGGTGGAAGCAGAGTCATTGGGGACATTTAAGCGACTGCTGGACATGCACATGGATAGCAGTGAGTTGAGTGATGTGTAGGTTAGGTTATTTTGTTTTAGATTAGGATTAATCCTCAGCACAAAATTGTGGGCTGAAGGGCCTTCTCTGTGCTGTACTTTTCTAAGTTCTAACTCTTTCTTCACCCCTCTGTAATTGTCTCATTTAAGTTGAGGACACAGGTTTTAGACCTGAGGTGATCTCCCCCAAATTGAACTTGAAATACTACCACTACTCACTAGAGGATCCTTAACTATGAGATCTGTTATTGACCATATCTCATTACACATTGTTAGATTGAAAACAGCCTGTTCCCAGCAACTGTTCCTAGATACAACCACAAACGCACTCTACAAATGTAGCTTCCGTGTTACCCGTCCCACCTGACTTGCCTATCATTATGCCAAATAAAAGCCTCATGATGAATGTCTTCTTACATCCCTCCATTATTGCCTGATAGGGTCCAATGCCATTTTGTGAACAAAGCTACCCTCTGTGCTTTTCTATTTTATCTGTTCTTCCAAAACATCATATATCCGTGAATGATGAGCTCCCGATAGCCTGCAACTACGGCTCTGTAATAACAATCAAGTCACATTCACACAATTTGATTTCTGCCATCAACACTTCTTGTTCAAATGCTCGAAGTCACATGACACCAGATTACAGTCCAGCAGGTTGACCCCCAGCTCCAACCTGGTACTGTCATGTGACTTCTGACTTTGTCCATCCCAATCCAACACCGGCACCTCCACATCACATTACAAATGCTGTGTGCATTCAGATAAAATGCATTCAACTTTCACAGATGATCAATATTACTCACTCTGGTTTGAATTTCTGCAACAATCTTCAGTGTAGATTTTCCACCTCTTGCTGTAACATGGTGGATTATATTTCACTTCTTCCTCATGCTGTAACACCACACTCTCATTTCTTTTCAATTTTTTACACTTTCCTTTATTTGAACACTCTCCTCCACTAATTAATGTAAACTCCTAAGTAAAAACCTAGTGGTGTCAGGATGGATAACATAAAGCAATAAGTGGACCAACTCTCTTCCCCCATGTACTAGTGTCAGTGCCCTATGAATCACATCTCGTCTTATTTACTCCACACAAATTTGCTTGAGGCTCATGGAGTAATCTAGAGATCATTACCTTTGAGGCTCTGGAGTTATATTTGTTTTTGAACCACAATAAACAATTGGGAACTCTGACTGCACACCTGCAGTGCTGACCCTCCGACAGTGCGGCGCCCCCTCAGCGCTGACCCTCCGACAGTGCGGCGTTCCCTCAGCGCTGACCCTCCACAGCGCGACGTCCCCTCAGCGCTGACCCTCCGACAGTGCGGCGCCCCCTCAGCGCTGACCCTCCGACAGTGCGGCGCCCCCTCAGCGCTGACCCTCCACAGCGCGATGTTCCCTCAGTGCTGACCCTCCCGACAGTGCGGCGCCCCCTCAGTGCTGACCCTCCACAGCGCGACGCTCCCTCAGTGCTGACCCTCCGACAGTGCGGCGCCCCCTCAGCGCTGACCCTCCCGACAGTGCGGCGCCCCCTCAGCGCTGACCCTCCCGACAGTGCGGCGCCCCCTCACCGCTGACCCTCCCGACAGTGCGGCGCCCCCTCAGCGCTGACCCTCCCGACAGTGCGGCGCCCCCTCAGCGCTGACCCTCCCGACAGTGCGGCGCCCCCTCAGCGCTGACCCTCCCGACAGTGCGGCGCCCCCTCAGCGCTGACCCTCCCGACAGTGCGGCGCCCCCTCAGCGCTGACCCTCCCGACAGTGCGGCGCCCCCTCAGCGCTGACCCTCCCGACAGTGCGCCGCCCCCTCAGCGCTGACCCTCCGACAGTGCGGCGCTCCCTCAGCGCTGACCCTCCGACAGTGCGGCGCTCCCTCAGCGCTGACCCTCCGACAGTGCGGCGCTCCCTCAGCGCTGACCCTCCGACAGTGCGGCGCTCCCTCAGCGCTGACCCTCCGACAGTGCGGCGCTCCCTCAGCGCTGACCCTCCCGACAGTGCGGCGCCCCCTCAGCGCTGACCCTCCCGACAGTGCGCCGCCCCCTCAGCGCTGACCCTCCCGACAGTGCGCCGCCCCCTCAGCGCTGACCCTCCCGACAGTGCGCCGCCCCCTCAGCGCTGACCCTCCCGACAGTGCGCCGCCCCCTCAGCGCTGACCCTCCCGACAGTGCGCCGCCCCCTCAGCGCTGACCCTCCGACAGTGCGGCGCTCCCTCAGCGCTGACCCTCCGACAGTGCGGCGCTCCCTCAGCGCTGACCCTCCGACAGTGCGGCGCTCCCTCAGCGCTGACCCTCCGACAGTGCGGCGCTCCCTCAGCGCTGACCATCTGATGTAGAAATGTCATGACAGCAAGTCATGGCAGTTTCAGTTATGTACCTAACAGGAGATTTAACCCCCTTTGGCTTCCTGAACACTTTCAATTGCTTCTCCTAGCTGTGTAGCCTTGAACCTAAACAGGGAGCTGCTTGAAGCTTACATCATTTGTTTGGGTCCACATAACTGTGTAAATGAATTCAGATTCACCACTGTACCAGCTGACAGACTGATTTCAGGATTCTCAGAGATTGAAGTGTTGAGCCAATGAATCCCACCGTCTGTCCTGTTGCCTGTTACAGAGCAGCCAGGCTGTGCGCTAGACACTACTTACCAGGTACTATTCGTGTGAGTCACCAGCCAGATGGGAACTTGGGAACTATTGCAACATGTGAACCTCCATGTAAAGCTGAATTCAGAGTTTATCAGTATAAGACTATAGCACTAGCTGCTAAAACACCACATGAGACATCAAGAAGCACTGTGTTAATACAAAGCTGTTGTTCATCAGTCAGCCTGTTGGGCGAGTCAAAAAGTGTGGTGTTGGAAAAGCACAGCCATTCAGGCAGCATCCGTAGAGCAGGAGCGTCAATGTTTTGAGCATAAGCTCTACATCAGGAATGTGGGGTGGGGTGGGATTGGGGGATCCAAGGGGACTCAGAGATAAATGGGAGGGGGAAGGTAGCTGGGAATGCGATAGGTTGATGAAGGTGGGGGCTGATGGTGACAGGTTGGAGTGAGAGGTGCAGTGGATAGGTGGGAAGGAAGATGGATAGGTAGGACAGTACCGAGTTGGGGGGTGGATTGGGGACAAGCTCGGGGGAGGGGAGATGAGGAAACTGGTGAAATCCACATTGATCCCGTGTGGTTGGACGGTCCCAAGGTGGAAGATGAGGCATTCTTCCTATAGGCATCGAGTAGCTGTGATTTGCAAGTCCTTGGTCGAGTAGGAGTGGCGTCATCGTGTTGGGCCACAGGACTGTGGGATTGATTGGCACGTGTCCCCCCCAGAGATGTTCTCTGCAACATTCCGCAAGTTGGCATCCTGTCTTCCCAATGCACAGGAGACCACATAGAGAGCAATGGACACATCAGATGAGAGCACCTCATCTTCCACCTTGGGACCACCACCTTCATCTACCTATCACATTCGCAGCTAACTTTCCCCAGCACCACCCTCCTCCCATTTATCTCACTGCCCCTCCCCCACAAAAAAAACTCCTGATGAAGGGCTCATGCTTGAACCGTTGACTCTTCTGCTACACAGATGCTGCCTGACCTGCTCTGCTTTTCCAGCACCACACTTTTTGACTCTGATCTCTAGCATCTACATTGCTCACTTTCTCCTGTTGGGTCATGAGTATCACAATGACCATTTATAACTTTAATCACGTCTTCAATCCAGTAAAACATTGCAACATATTAGATAGGGCCATAATCAGCAAAGTTGGCACCAAGCCACAAGCTGAGGAAAGCAGTCCAAAACTTTCTTCAACACTTGGGTAATAAGTAAATGTAAAGAGGAGAGTGCAGCCTCTGAGCAGGTACCTGGAGATGCAGCATTTTGTTTTTATCTGACTGTTTTGACTGTCATGGTAAGCTATGCATAAAGCCCCCAGCTCCAATGGAGAGCAGCATTGCCTGAATTACAGCTGCAGTACAATAGCAGAAACCAGGTAGAGGTCATCGATCCTCTTGCTCCTTCTCTGCCAAAATTTTAAAATACAATCTATTTTGCAACGGCTTTCAGTCCTGAAGGCATACCAGACTCTGTTTCTCTCTACCAGCACTGCCAAATTTCTCAGCATAATCTCTGTTTTATCCTCTAAAGAAACTGTGCTAAGCACACAGATCTGAATCTCAAACGTAAGACCACTCAGCCACGGTTACTGATACTGTTTTTTAAAGCAAGCTCTTTCAAATTGCAATTACTGAAGTGCACGTGGAACTTGAGCCCAGACCTTCTGGATCACAGGTAGGGACTCTACCACTGCACCACAATAATTTTTCTCTAGCTCATAATGTTTGTTTAAACAAACTAGACAATCAATTGTGACACTTTTGACAGAACGGGTAATTCATAATTACTGCCACTGTATCTCCCACTGCCCTGCTCCAAACAGCATACATTCAATTCATATAATCCCTACAGCGTGGAAACAGGCCCCTTGGCCCAACAATTCCACACCGACCCTCCAAAGAGTAACCCACCCAGACCCATTCCCCCACCATGGCAGCAAGTTTTGAGAAGATTTGTAGCTCAGATTGAGCTAACCAAACAAGCAGACAAAATGAGCCCAGAAACCCTAGCCACCCTCCCCTACCTCAAAGACATCTCGGAAATGACTGCCAGAATACTCAGACTTCTTGGATTTGCTGCTGAGAATCGGCGGACTGTGTTCATTGGGTACCCACTCTTTTTGAATATATTCAAATATTGAATCAAATACTGAACTACAGAAGCAATCATCCACATACTAAGCTGCATTAGAACATTATATTAACGAGCCACCACACACTGCTGCACAGAGGAACGACGCAGAGCAGAGGAAAATCACCTACATCGTGTATTCAAATAAACACAGTTTGCCGATTTCTCAGCAACAAACCCAAACAAGCAGACAAAATTCATCCAGAAACCCTAGCCACTCTCCCCTACATCAAAGACACCTCGGAAATGATTGCCAGACTACTCAGACCCTTTGAGGAGAAAGTGAGGTCTGCAGATGCTGGAGATCAGAGCTGAAAATGTGTTGCTGGAAAAGCGCACCAGGTCAGGCAGCATCCAGGGAACTGGATGCTGCCTGACCTGCTGCGCTTTTCCAGCAACACATTTTCTACTCAGACCCTTTGGCATCATGGTAGCCCACAAACCCACCAACACACAAAAACAGCAGCTAATGAACTTGAAAGACCCTATACAGACAAGTAAAGCTAATGTCATTTACAAAATACCTTGCAAGGACTGTTACAAACACTACATTGGACAAACAGGCAGAAAACTAGCCACCAGGATACATGAACATCAACTAGCCGCAAAACAACATGACCTACTCTAACTAGTATCCTTACATGAGGAAGGACACCACTTTGATTGGGACAACATCCGAGGTCAAGCCAAACAGAAACACGCACAACAATTCCTAGATGTTGTGAAATTTGAAAGGGTTCAGGAAAGATTTACAAGGATGTTGCTAGGGTTGGAGGATCAGAGCTACAGGGAGAGGCTGAACAGGCTGGGGCTGTTTTCCCTGGAGTGTCGGAGGCTGAGGGGTGACCTTATAGAGGTTTACAAAATTATGAGGGGCATGGATAGGGTAAATAGGCAAAGTCCTTTCCCTGGGGTCAGGGAGCCCAGAACTAGAGGGCATAGGTTTAGGGTGAGAGGGTAAAGATATAAAAGAGACCCAAGGGGCAACTTTTTCATGCAGAGGGTGGTACGTGTATGGAATGAGCTGCCAGAGGATGTGGTGAAGGCTGGTACAATTACAACATTGAAGAGGCATTTGGATGGGTATATGAATAAGAAGGGTTTGGAGGGATATGGGCCGGGCGCTGGCAGGTGGGACTAGATTGGGTTGGGATATCTGGTCAGCATGGACGGGTTGGACCGAAGGGTCTGTTTCCATGCTGTACATCTTTATGACTCTAAGTATGGCATTCCAACCTGAACTCTATCAACAAACACATCGAGTTGGATCCTATTTACCTCCCTCTGAGAAAAAGAACAGGAAATGACAGCACCAACCCAAGGAACCCTAAACACATAAATAGAAAGTGGGTCACTAACACCAGTGCTTCACCAGAGGCTCACTGATGACATTACCTAGTATGGTGACAAAACATCTGAAAATGAACCTGCCAGCTTAGCGAGCAAACCTACATCCATTCTCTTACCCTACTGTTCTACATTTACCCCAGACTAACGCACCTAACATACACATCCCTGAACATTACGGACAATTTAATATAGCTGATTCACCGAGCACATCTTTGGATTGTGGGAGGAAACCCACGCAGACTCAGGGAGAATGTGCAACTCCACACAGACAGTTGCCTGGGGCTGGAATCGAACTTGGGTCCCTGGCGCTGAGAGGCAGCCGTGCTAACCACTGAGCGACGTGCTGTTCACAACTGTCAGCAATGGAACTCGGGTTATAATTGAGGAAAAGGTTCCTGTGAGACTTATTCACTTGAGAGAAGAGTTGTAATGAACACTACCCTCTGGCAGGGTCACAATGGGAAAGAAAGCAAGTGGGGAAAAAAATTCAGAACTGAGAATTAAACTAATCAGAAATCATGGATGTCTCTAGGTTTAATATCTTATTCTCAAACAGAGACTCACGGGAAACTCAATTCATTGCTATATATGAAATGGTGATGATACCACTCCTTCAGCCAGACCTCAGGCATGGGAAATGGGTGGGAAACTCCTCATCTGGGATCTCAGAGGGAGAGCACCCCATCCCCACTCTTCTCATTCCCTTCCTCCCACCCTCCTCACCTCATTCCTCCTCGCCTCCCCTTCGATTGATGCTCTTGCCTACATTCCTCCTCCATTCCCACCCAAAGGTCACTGACCCCTTCCCCACTTGCACGCATCTCTCTAAAGTCTTCTCCCACACTATTTCTGTCTCCCCCCCCACCTAACACAACTCCCTATTCCCCCTGCACTCCTACCCCTTCTCCCTATCTCCCCTGCCCCTGAACTTCCTCTACCTGCCTGCTTGACCTATTTACCCTTTTCCCTGCTGCTACACAGCCATCTGCCCCCTCCCTATCCCACCCTCCCTCTACACTCCACCACTTCCCTACTACCTCCCCCTGCTTTCTCCAACCCTGCCCTCCCCTTCCTCTCCCCTTCCCCCCTCCTCCCTCTCCCTCCCCTCCCTCTCCCTCCCCCCCCTCCCCCTTCTCTTCCCCCCTCCCCCCTCTCTCCTCCCTTCTCTTCCCCCCTCCCCCCTCCCTTTTCCCCCCCTCCCCCCTCTCTTCCCCCCTCCCCCCCTTCTATTCTCCCCACTCCCCCTTCCCTGCCCCCTCCCCCCCCCCCTCCCCTGCCCCCTCCCCCCCCCCCCTCCCCCCCCCCCTCCCCCCCCCCCCTCCCCCCCGGTACCTTGGGTAGCTCCCTCAGCTGGTTCGAGTCCAGCAGTAGTTCCTCCAGGCTGCGGCTGTAGCGGTAAATCTCCTCGGGGACCCCGCTCAGGGAGCAGTGCCTGCGGTCCACCGACTCGATATGTCGGTTACACCGCCACAGCGGGATACACTTCAGCATGGCGGGGCCCGGGGCTGGGCCTGGGCCGGGGCCGGGGCCTGCTCCCGCTCCCGCTCCCACTGCCGCTGGCACAGCGCGGACTCCCCGCCGCCTCGGCGCCTCTCCTTCCGTCCGTCCCCGGGCCCGAGCCACCGCCTCGGCCTCTCCTTCGGTCAATCCCCGGGCCCCGGGCTCTCGATCCAACCGGCGGTGGTGACGCACTCACGCTGTACGTGCTGCCTTGACCTCATCACGTCTCCGAACAACCGGACTGGACGCCATCTTGGTGAGGTCAAGGCTAGGGGCGGGGCTGAGGATGAGCCGGCGCAGTGAGGGGTGGGGGCGGGAGTAGGTCTGTGTGGGCGGGGCGGTGCTGTGTGTGGGTGGGGCGGGGCGGTGAGGGGCAGGGGCGGGGCTGAGTGTGGGTGGGGCGGGGCGGTGAGGGGCAGGGGCGGGGCTGAGTGTGGGCGGAGCTCAGGTGATCGTGGAGAAAGTGAGGACTGCAGATGCTGGAGATCAGAGCGGGAAATGTGTTGCTGGAAAGGCGCAGCAGGTCAGGCAGCATCCAGGGAACAGGAGAATCGACGTTTCGGGCATAAGCCCTTCTTCAGGAATGAGGAGGGCCTGAAGAGGGGCGGGGCGGGGCTGAGGGAAGGGGTGGGGCTGAGGCAGAGCTGAGGGAAGGGGTGGGGCTGAGGGGAAGGGGTGGGGCTGAGGGGAGGGGTGGGGCTGAGGGGATGGGTGGGGCTGAGGGAAGGGGTGGGGCTGAGGGGATGGGGCGGGGCTGAGGGAAGGGGCGGGCTGAGGGATGGGGCGGGGCTGAGGGAAGGGGCGGGCTGAGGGATGGGGCGGGGCTGAGGGATGGGGCGGGGCTGAGGGAAGGGGTGGGGCTGAGGGGATGGGGCAGGGCTGAGGAAAGCGGTGGGGCTGAGGGAAGGGGTGGGGCTGAGGGAAGGGGTGGGCTGAGGGATGGGGCGGGGCTGAGGGAAGGGGCGGGGCTGAGGGAAGGGGCGGGGCTGAGGGGATGGGGCAGGGCTGAGGAAAGCGGTGGGGCTGAGGGAAGGGGTGGGGCTGAGGGAAGGGGTGGGCTGAGGGATGGGGCGGGGCTGAGGGAAGGGGCGGGCTGAGGGATGGGGCGGGGCTAAAGGGATTATCTACCTCAGTACTTTCCCACTACCACACGCCAGGCTCACTGGTCTGTAGTTACCCGGAAAACCCCTACTACCCTTCTTGTACATGGGGACAACATGAGCAACCCTCCAGTCCTCCGGCTCCTCACCTGTGTTTAAGGACACTACAAAGATATCTGTCAGGGCCCCAGCTATTTCCTCTCTCGCCTCCCTCAGCAACCTGGGATAGATCCCATCCGGTCCTGGGGATTTGTCCACCTTAATATCCTTTAGCCTACCCAATACACAATAGGTGCTGGAGTAGGCCATTCTGTCCTTCGAGCCAGCACCACCATTCAATATGATCATGGCTGATCATCCTTAATCAGTATCCTGTTCCTGCCTTATCTCCATAACCCTTGATTCCACTATCCTTGAGAGCTCTATCCAATTCTTTCTTAAATGAATCCAGAGACTGGGCCTCCACTGCCCTTCGGGGCAGAGCATTTCACACAGCCACCACTCTCTGGGTGAAGAAGTTTCTCCTCCTCTCTGTCCTAAATGGTCTACCCTGTATTTTTAAGCTGTGTCTGCTGGTTCAGGACTCACCCATCAGCGGAAACATGCTTCCTGCCTCCAGAATGTCCAATCCTTTAATAATCTTATATGACTCAATCAGATCCCCTCTCAGTCTTCTAAACTAAAGGGTATACAAGCCCAGTCGCTCCAGTCTTTCAGTGTAAGGTAGTCCCGCCATTCCAGGAATTGACCTCGTGAACCTATGCTGCACTCCCTCAAAAGCCAGAATGTCTTTCCTCAAATTTGGAGACCAGAACTGCACACAGTACTCCAGGTGTGGTCTCACCAGGGCCCTGTACAGCTGCAGAAGAACCTCTTTGCTTCTATACTCAATCCCTCTTGTTATGAAGGTCAGCATGCTATTAGCCTTCTTCACTACCTTGCTGTACCTGCATGCTTACCTTCATTGACTGGTGTACAAGAACACCCAGATCTCTCTGTACTGCCCCTTTACCTAAATTGATCCCATTTAGGTAGTAATCTGCCTTCCTGTTCTTGCCACCAAAGTGGATAACCATACATTTATCCACATTAAACTGCATCTGCCATGCATCTGACCACTCACCTAACTTGTCCAGGTCACCCTGTAATCTCCTAACATCCTCCTCACATTTCACCCTGCCACTCAGCTTAATATCATCAGCAAATTTGCTAATGTTACTATTAATACCATCTTCTGTATCCTTAATATATATTGTAAAAAGCTGTAGTCCCAGCACTGATCCCTGCGGTACCCCACTGGTCACTGCCTGCCATTCCGAAAGGGAGCCGTTTATCTCTACTCTTTGTTTCCTGTCAGCCAACCAATTTTCAATCCAAGTTAGTACTTTGCCCCCAATACCATGCGCCCTAATTTTGCTCACTAACCTCCTATGTGGGACTTTATCAAAGGCTTTCTGAAAGTCCAGGTACACTACATCCATTGGATCTCCCTTGTCCATCTTCAGAATTACATCCTCAAAACATTCCAGAAGATTAGTCAAGCATGATTTCCCCTTCATAAATCCATGCTGACTCTTACCTATCCTGTTACTACTATCCAGATGTGTTGTAATTTCATCCTTTATAATAGACTCCAGCATCTTTCCTACCACTGAGGTCAGACTAACTGGTCTATAATTTCCTGCTTTCTCTCTACCACCTTTCTTAAAAAGTGGTACAACATTAGCCACCCTCCAATCCGCAGGAACTGATCCTGAATCTATCGAACTCAGGAAAATAATCACCAACGCATCCACGATTTCTCGAGCCACCTCCTTCAGTACCCTGGGATGTAGACCATCAGGCCCCGGGGACTTATCAACCTTCAGACCTAACAGTCTCTCCAACACCAATTCCTGGCAAATATAAATTCCCTTCAGTTCAGGTCCTTCAGCCACTGTTACCTCAGGGAGATTGCTTGTGTCTTTCCCCAGTGAACACAGATCTGAAGTACCAATTCAACTTTTCTGCCATTTCTTTGTTCCCCGTAATATATTCCCCTGTTTCTGTCTTCAAGGGCCCAATTTTAGTCTTAACCATTTTTTTGCCTTTCACATAGCTAAAAAAGCTTTTACTATCCATATTTTATAGAATAATTCGGTCTTTCGGTGCACCATATTTGCAAGGAAGTCAAGGGAAATACATTCCATAATTAATCTGTGCCAATTTGAAAGTCTAGGGGGGCCCTCAGCCACCCGTATACCAAAATATTTTTCCTTGCACAGAAAGAGAGAATAGAAAATAGTCTCTTCCCGTGCATATCCAGGGAGGGTAAGTTCGAAAAGCCCAAAAGGAGAGATACATGGTCCACTCTAATTTCCGTTCTTAAAATTTCTGTCAGGGTACTTGCTACTTTAGTCCAGTATCTACGGATCTTATAACAGGTCCCTAGGCAAAGTACAAGAGTGCCCACCTCTATTTTACATTTGGGACACATTGGAGATGCTCCTGCCTTAAATTTTGCCAATCGATCCAGTGCTATATGGGCCCTATGAAGTATCTTCAGCTGGATAGCCTGGGTTCTGTTATAGATGGTGATTCTTCTGGCGTTTTCCCAAATGTCATTCCACGTTTCTATAGAGATTTCTAGTCCCAAATCCTGATCCCATGTTTTAAGCAGATTGTCCATATCTCCCTATACTTCATCTTGTAGTAAATGATAAATAGTACTGATGGAGGATACCCCCATTGGCCATAGCACTCTACATTGTCTATCTGATTTATAAAGACTATCTAATAACGTAGTCTTCTTCTGTATATAATCTCGAATTTGGAAATATCGAAAGAGGTCTCCATTAGGTAATCTGAATTTCTGACGCAGCTGTTCAAAAGACATCAGGACCCCATCTTTGTACAGATCCCCTAAACAGGAGATACCCCTGGATCTCCAGAGTTTAAAAGTGGCATCTGTAAGCCCCGGTTGAAATCCCCATGCTCCCACTATCGGCGCAAAGGGGGATGTTTTATGTGAATTGCCCTCATTTTGCCGCATTATATTCCAAGCTTTAATTGTGTTTAGTATTATAGGGTTTTTACAGTGATCCGTAATGATTTTCCTCTTGTCTGAAAATAAAACGTTAATAAGTGGGTATTTTACTTGAGAGGCCTCGATGTCCAGCCAGGTTGATTGTGGATCAGACAAGACCCAATCAGCTATGTAACTTAATAGGGAACTAAACTGATATTTCCTAAAATCTGGGAAGTCCAATCCTCCCCTTGCCTGTGGAAGCTGTAGCTTCTTCAGCTTAATGAGGGGCCGTCTATGATTCCAGATGAAGGAACCCAACCAGCCATATAATCTATGTAGTGCCAGCCTCGGCAGCATCACCGGAAGCATCCTCATAGGGTATAGGAGACGGGGCAGGACATTCATTTTAATTAGTGCTAGTCTACCCAGCCAGGAAATTGGAAGGTCTCCCCATCACTGGAGGTCCTGCCTTATCCTTTCCAGTAAATGCACAAAATTAGCCTTGTATAACTGACCAAATACTGGAGCAATAAAAATGCCTAAATATAAAAAACCCTCCAGGGACCACTGAAAGGGAAAAAGGGATCCGTCCACTAAGTGGGGTATCATAGCAAGGCCACCCATTGGCATAGCCTCTGATTTTGAAAAATTAATCTCCCTGAGGTAACAGTGGCTGAAGGACCTGAACTTAAGGGAATTTATATTTGCCAGGAATTGGTGTTGGAGAGACTGTTAGGTCTGAAGGTTGATAAGTCCCCGGGGCCTGATGGTCTACATCCCAGGGTACTGAAGGAGGTGGCTCGAGAAATCGTGGATGCGTTGGTGATTATTTTCCTGAGTTCGATAGATTCAGAATCAGTTCCTGCGGATTGGAGGGTGGCTAATGTTGTACCACTTTTTAAGAAAGGTGGGAGAGAGAAAGCAGGAAATTATAGACCAGTTAGTCTGACCTCAGTGGTGGGAAAGGTGCTGGAGTCTATTATAAAGGATGAAATTACTGCACATCTGGATAGTAGTAACAGGATAGGACAGAGTCAGCATGGATTTATGAAGGGGAAATCATGCTTGACTAATCTTCTTGAATTTTTTGAGGATGTAACTATGAAGTTGGACGAGGGAAATCCAGTAGATGTAGTGTACCTGGACTTTCAGAAAGCTTTTGATAAAGTCCCACACAGGAGGTTAGTGAGTAAAATTAGGGTGCATGGTATTGGGGGCAAAGTACTAGATTGGATTGAAAATTGGTTGGCTAATAGGAAACAAAGGGTAGTGATAAACGGCTCAATTTCGGAATGGCAGGCAGTGACCAGTGGGGTACCGCAGGGATCCGTGCTGGGACCACAGCTTTTTACAATATATGTTAATGATATAGAAGATGGTATCAGCAATAACATTAGCAAATTTGCTGATGATACAAAGCTGGGTGGCAGGGTGAAAAGTGATGAAGATGTTAAGAGATTACAGGGTGACCTGGACAAGTTAGGTGAGTGGGCAGATGCAATGGCAGATGCAGTTTAATGTGGATAAATGTATGGTTATCCACTTTGGTAGCAAGAACAGGAAGGCAGACTACTACCTCAATGGAATCAATTTATGTAAAGGGGCAGTACAGAGAGATCTGGGTGTTCTTGTACACCAGTCAATGAAGGTAAGCATGCAGGTACAGCAGGTAGTGAAGAAGGCTAATAGCATGCTGGCCTTCATAACAAGAGGAATTGAGTATAGAAGCAAAGAGGTGCTTCTGCAGCTGTACAGGGCCCTGGTGAGACCACACCTGGAGTACTGTGTGCAGTTCTGGTCTCCAAATTTGAGAAAAGACATTCTGGCTATTGAGGGAGTGCAGCATAGGTTCACGAGGTCAATTCCTGGAATGGCAGGATTACCTTACACTGAAAGACTGAAGCGACTGGGCTTGTATACCCTTGAGTTTCGAAGATTGAGAGGGGATCTGATTGAGACGTATAAGATTATGAAAGGATTGGACACTCTGGCAGTAGGAAACATATTTCCACTGATGGGTGAGTGCCGAACCAGAGGACACAGCTTAAAAATACGGGATAGACCCTTCGGACAGAGCTCAGGAGAAACTTCTTCACCCAGAGAGTGGTGGCTGTGTGGAATGCTCTTCCCCAGAGGGCAGTGGAGGCCACTCTCTGGATTCATTTAAGAAGGAGTTGGATAGAGCTCTCAAAGATAGTGGAATCAAGGGTTATGGAGATAAGGCAGGAACAGGATACTGATTAGGAATGATCAGCCATGATTATATTGAATGGCGGTGCAGGCTCGAAGGGCTGAATGGCCTACTCCTGCACCTATTGTCCATTGTCTAATTTTATAGCCTGAGAATGCGCTAAATGTATTAATAACTTGGATTAAGTGAGGTACGGACATCAGAGGATTACTGAGGAATAGAAGATCATCATCTGCATAAAGGGTAATTTTATGTTTACCTGTACCAATCCTCGGGGCTGTTATATTAGGATCCGCTTCTGCTAGTGGTTCAATTATTAGCGTAAATAGCAATGGCGAGAGGGGACATCCCTGACGGCAGCCCCTACCCACACTGAAGCTATCTGAACCTAATCATTGGTAACCACAACTGCTTTGGGATCACTATACAATGTTGAGACCCATTTGGTAAACACCTGTCCAACGCCAAACCTTTCCAATGTGTAAAACAAATATGACCATTCAACCCTATCGAATGCCTTTTCCGCGTCTAATGAGACTACTACTCCTGGTATCTTTCCCTGATGGCAGGCTTGAATCATATTCAAAACCCTTCTAACATTATTGGATGATCTACGGCCCTTAATAAACCCCGTCTGATCCTCCTTTATAATATGTGGCAGTACCCTTTCTAGTCTCAATGCTAACGTTTTAGAAAGGATTTTAAAATCTACATTTAGCAAGGATATTGGTCTGTATGACGCGCAATCTTCTGGATCCTTTCCTTTTTTAAGGATAAGAGAGATATTTGCCTCTTTTAGCAAAGGTTAGAGACAGCCCTGACTATATGCATAGTTATACATGTCTATAAGTGGACCAGCCAATATTCCTGTAAATTCTTTATAGAATTCAGCTTGAAAACCATCTGGGCCAGGTGCCTTACCGCTCTGAAGTTGCCTGATTGCGTCAAGTATTTCTTGGACTGTTAGGGGAGCATTTAAGACCGATACCTGTTCTGAGTTAGGCCCGGAAAGGTCAGGATTTTAAAAAATGACTGCATCCTCCTAGACCTGTCTTCGCAATCCAGCGATTAATATAACTCAGAATAAAATTCTCTAAAGATTGCATTAATCCTTTTATGATCATGAGTCAAAATACCCGTACTTTCCTTGATAGACGTGATAGTTTGAGGGGCCTTTTTTTTCTTTGCGAGAAATGCTAACTATCTACCTGGTTTGTCGCCAAATTCATATAACCTTTGTTTTGCAAATAATATTTCCCTCTTAGCCGTTTGGGTAAGCGTAGTGTTTAGAGCTGTCCTAAGGGCCGTAATCCTTTGCAATTTAATAATAGAAGGTCTATCAGTGTATGCTGTTTCAGCTGCTTTTAAGCGAGCTTTGAGCAGACCCTGTTGTTCTCCCTTTAATTTTTTCTGGGTCACTGAGTAGGACATGATCAAACCTCGCGTGTAAGCTTTGATGGTCTCCCACATCATTGATGGGTTGCTAGCCGTACCTAAATTAATTTCTAAAAAAGTTTTAAATTCTTGAGAGAAGTACTTTACAAATTTACTATCTTTCATTAGGAAGGGGTCCATACGACAATGCCGAGGGGATGTCCCATTGTTCCTCGCCTTGGTTTCCATATATACAGCAGCATGGTCGGAAATTGCTATACTACATATTTTACAGGATGATATGGAATTTTAAAAAATCGAGGGGGCAAAAAATATATCAATTCTGGTATGACATTTATGTGGATTGGAGTAGAAAGAAAAATCTCTGCCCTGTGGATGAAGACATCTCCATACATCTACTCATCCTAATTCTTTGTTCAGATCCACCAATTGTCTAGATCTGGGAGATACTCCTGCAGTACTCTTGGGAATCCTATCTATTTCCGGATCCATAATACAATTAAAGTCTCCCCCTATAATTATATGACGGGCACCAAGAGCCATCAATTTTGAGAAGGCTTCCGTTATAAATTTAAAAGGATGTGCCGGGGGGTAGTACAAATTTAAAATCCCATATTCCTCTCCATTTATAAGGGCTTTAATCAGAATATATCGTCCAGATTCGTCTTTTATCTGATTTAGGATTTTGAAAGGGAAATTATTCCGAATAAGAATAACAACTCCCCTGCTTTTTGAGCTAAAAGAAAAAAAAGGCCTGATCAAATCCACCCTGTCGTAATTTCAAGTGTTTTTTATCCAACAGGTGTGTCTCCTGTAGGAGAGCTATATCAACTCTTTCTTTCTTGTGATTTGATAATATTTTCTTCCTTTTGACCGGAGAATTACTCCTCTTGACATTCCAGGTGCACCACTTAACCGACTGATCAACCATAATCGTCTGGGCAAATCCGAGACCCCTCAGGAGAGGGAACCCTATCCAAAACATCCCGAGCATAGAGCATATAAAATTCACAAAAATAAAGTATAATAAAAAACTATTTCTAAATAATAAAAAAAATATAAAACGTATTTAAATGGAGATTTTCCCCCTTGTTCCCAGGGGGTATCACTTCCTTTCCAAAGGTCCATCGAATCCTCTCCCAACCAGTGCCCCACCCTTGACCCAGGTGCTCCTCAATAAGATGAGGAAAATTCAAATATACGACAGAGCCAGAGTTAACAGTGAGCACCCTACCCCCATCCACACCAACATGATATTAACATATTTGGTAATGTTAATATCATGTATAAACATATATAACTATAAAATTACAGCTTCAACAATAATTAAATATAATAATACAAAATAACAAGGGAAAACAACCCCGCTCCTAGAGACAGAGGTAAAATAGAATAAGGTAACCACCTCCCCCCACCAACATTAACTAGACCCCAGAATAATTAAAAAAACAAGGGGGGGAGAAAATTGTTAAGTAGAGAACAAATAAATAAATCCCTCTCCCCACCCCGCAAGATAATATTAAACAGTAAGGTAAAAAAGGAAAAGGAGGGGATATAAACCAGAGTGGGGGGGAGGCAAACCAACATCCATTATCTCTTACAATTTACCTAAGAGAGTCCAAAAATTCCTTAGCCTTTTCTGGCGATCCGAAGTTATACACGGATCCTTCATGGTTAAAACGTAGCGTCGCTGGGTAGCATAAGGAGTACTGAATATTTAAGTCCCTTAAACGCTTCTTCGCCTCATCGAATGCCTTCCTCTTTCGGACCAGAGCCGGGGAAAAGTCCTGAAATAGCATGATCTTGGATCCTTTGTAGATCATGGCTTGGGGGTCTTTTCCAAGATTTCTAGAGGCTTAGGAGTATCTGCCTCTCCCTGTAGCTCTGCAGCCGGAACAGGACCGGGCGTGGGCGCTGGTTCGAGCCGGGCCCGCGTATTGCTACCCGGTAGGCCCATTCCACCCTTACCTGGCCTTATCCAGCTTGCAGATTTAAAAGTTGTGGCAGCCACTGCTCCAGGAACGCTGTAAGCTGGCCTTCCTCTTCCTGCTCGGGAAGGCCCAGCAAACGAATATTTTTTCGGCGACCTCGATTATCGAGGTCGTCAATATGATTCTCTAAGGTCAGGACTCGCTGTTCGAGAGTCCGGACCCGATCCACGGCCGATTGAGCGGTATTTTCGGAGGTCGCGCCCTTTAGCTCCGCCCCTCCGACTTGGCGCTTGATTTCTTTAATGTCTCGGTCGCAGCGTGGCTGAGAGTGAATCCCATTGACTTCGGGATTCTTCAATGAAAGTGTCGACCTTCGCATCCAGCTTGGAGATCATTTCCGCAAGGCTTGTCACTGTAGGTAAGTCCCCCGGGGCGGCTGTGGACGCCTCTGCTGCAGCTGGAGAGGGTGGGGGAGGGGGTCCTGCTTGCTGAGAGCTGCGGGCTCCCTTCCCTTTAGTCATTTTTACTGAAGATTAAATTGTTTAAATTCAATACTAAATAACTAATTAAATTAAATAGCTATTTTAGATGATTTGGTGAGTGTGGTGGGGGTGGGTGACCTACTTTGCCCAAGTCTTGGGAGGAGCACTATAGACTCAGACTTGCTGGGTCGCCGCCATCTTGGATCCCCCACTTTTTCTCTTTTAACTTTATATGTTTCTTAACTTCCCTCGTCAGCCACGGCACCCATGCCTCCTCCTAGGATCTTTCTTCCTTTTTGGAATGAACTGATCCTGCATCTTCTGCATTATACCCAGAAATATCCGCCATTGTTCCTCCACTGTCATCCCTACTAAGGTATTGCACCATTGAACTTTGTCCAGCTCCTCCCTCATAGCTCCATAGTTCCCTTTATTCAACAGAAATATTGTCACTTCCGACTGTACCCTCTCCCTCTCAAATTGCAGATTGAAGCTTAATGTATTATGGTCACTTCTTCCCAATGGCTCCTTCACTTCGAGGTCCCTGACCAATTCTGGTTCGTTACACAACACCAGATCCAGAATTGCCTTCTCCCTGGTCGGCTCCAGCACCAGCTGCTCTAAGAATCCATCTCTGAGGCACTCCACAAAGTCTCTTTCTTGAGGTCCAGTACCATCCTGATTCTCCCAGTCTACCTGCCTGTTGAAATCCCCCATAACAACTGTAGTAACATCTTTGTGACAGGCCAATTTCAGCTCCTGATTCAACTTACATCCGAAATCCAGACTACTGTTTGGGGGCCTGTAGATAACTCCCAAGAGGGTCTTTTTACCCTTAGTATTTCTCAGCTCTATCCACACTGACTCTACATACCCTGATTCTAGGTCCCCCCGCACAAGGGACTGAATATCATCCCTTACCAACATAGCCACCCCACCCCCTCTGCCTGTCAGTCTGTCCTTACGATAGCACATGTATCCTTGAATATTCATTTCCCAGGCCCTGTCCACTTGAAGCCACATCTCAGTTATCCCCACAATATCGTATCTGCCAATTTCCAAAAGAGCCTCCAGCTCATCCATCTTATTTCTAATGCTTCGTACATTCATGTATAATATTTTTAATCTGTTACTGCCCTCACCCTTACAGCGTGATCCCTTTCTGAGTTTGAGCGGGGCTGAGGGGATGGGGTGGTGAGGGAGAAAGGGGCGGAGCTGAGGGAAGGGGCAGGGCTGAGGGGGTGGGGTGGGGCTGAGGGAAGGGGAGGGGCTGGGGCGGGGCTGAGGGGATGGAGTGGTGAGGGAGAAAGGGGCGGGGCTGAGGGAATGGGCAGGGCTGAGGGGATGGGGAGGGGCTGAGGCAGTGAGGGAGAAAGGGGTGGGGCTGAGGGAAGGGGCAGGATGTGATAGTTTCCCTATCTCTGGTCCAGGAGGCCCAGGTTCCAGTCCCACTCTGTCCAGAGGTGTGTCATAAATTCTCTGAAGTTAAAAATCCCACAACACCAGGCTATAGTCCGTCAGGTTTATTAGGAAGCACTAGCTTTCGGAGCGTCGCTCCTTCATCAGGTGGTTGTGGAGCAGGATCATAAGACACAGAATTAATAGCAACAGGAATACAGTGTGATGTAACTGAAATTATACATCAAAAAATACCTTGATTGTTTGTTAAGTCTCTCATCTGTTAGAATGACAGGCGGTTCTGTGGACATGGGCGAGACTCTCGGATGGTTTGTTGCCTCCCGGGTGTCAGGGTCCGAGACGTCTCGGACCGTGTCTTCAGAATCCTTAAGGGGGAGGGTGTGCAGCCAGAAGTCATGGTGCACGTTGGCCCCAACGACATAGATAGGAAGAGGGGTGGGGAGGTCATTCAGGAGCTCAGGGAGTTAGGCTGGAAGCTAAAAGCTAGGACAGACAGAGTCGTCATCTCTGGGTTGTTGCCGGTGCCACATGACAGTGAGGCAAGGAATAGGGAGAGAGTGCAGTTGAACACGTGGCTGCAAGGATGGTGTAGGAGGGAGGGCTTCAGGTATTTGGACAATTGGACTGGATTCTGGGGAAGGTGGGACCTGTACAAGCAGGACGGGTTGCACCTGAACCAGAAGGGCACCAATATCCTGGGGGGTAGGTTTGCTAGCTATCTTCGGGGGGTTTAAACTAATTTGGCAGGGGGATGGGATCCGGACTTGTAGTCCAGCAAGTAGGCTAGCTGTTTGTCAGGATGTCCAAGAATGTAGGGAGGCTGTGGAGAAGGTAGCACTGACAGGGAATACTTGCGGACACAGAGATGGGCTCAAGTGTGTATACTTCAATGCAAGGAGTATCAGAAATAAGGTGGGTGACCTTAAGGCGTGGATCGGTACCTGGGACTACGATGTTGTGGCCATCACGGAAACGTGGATAGAAGAGGGACAGGAATGGCTGTTGGAGGTTCCTGGTTACAGATGTTTCAGAAAGATTGGGGGGGGTGGTAAAAAAGGAGGGGGGGTGGCGTTGCTAATTAGAAATGGTATAACGGCTGCAGAAAGGCAGTTCGAGGGGGATCTGCCTTTGGAGGTAGTATGGGCTGAAGTCAGAAATAGGAAAGGTGCAGTCACCTTGTTGGGTGTTTACTATAGGCCCCCCAATAGCAGCAGAGATGTGGAGAAACAGATTGGGAAACAGATTTTGGAAAGGTGCAGAAGCCACAGGGTAGTAGTCATGGGCGACTTCAACTTCCCAAATATTGATTGGAAGCTCTTTCGATCAAGTCGATTGGACAGGGCGGTGTTTGTGCAGTGTCCAGGAAGCTTTTCTAACTCAGTATGTAGATTGTCCGACCAGAGGGGAGGCCATATTGGATTTGGGACTCGGTAATGAACCGGGACAAGTGATGGGCTTGTTAGTGGGTGAACATTTTGGTGATGGTGACCACAAGTCTTCAGTATTTACAAATGAGAGGGACCGTATTGTTGAAGAGGAGAGTGTGAAACGGACTGGTAAGCTAGAAGAGATACTTGTTAGGAAGGAAGATGTGTTGAGCATTTTGAACAACTTGAGGATAGACAAGTCCCCCGGGCCTGACGGGATATATCCTAGGATTATGTGGGAAGCAAGAGAGGAAATTGCAGAGCCGTTGGCAATGATCTTTTCGTCTTCACTGTCAATGGGGGTGGTACCAGGGGACTGGAGAGTGGCGAATGTTGTGCCCCTGTTCAAAAAAGGGAATAGGGATAATCCCGGGAATTACAGGCCAGTTAGTCTTACTTCAGTGGTAGGCAAAGTAATGGAAAGGGTACTGAGGGATAGGATTTATGAGTATCTGGAAAGACACTGCTTGATTAGGGACAGCCAGCACGGATTTGTGAAGGGTAGGTCTTGCCTTACAAGTCTTATTGAATTCTTTGAGGAGGTGACCAAGCATGTGGATGAGGGTAGAGCAGTGGATGTAGTGTACATGGATTTTAGTAAGGCATTTGATAAGGTTCCCCATGGTAGGCTCATGCGGAAAGTCAGGAGGCATGGGATAGTGGGAAATTTGGCCAATTGGATAGAAAACTGGCTAACCGGTCGAAGTCAGAGAGTGGTGGTAGATGGTAAATATTCAGCCTGGAGCCCAGTTACAAGTGGAGTTCCGCAGGGATCAGTTCTGGGTCCTCTGCTGTTTGTAATTTTTATTAATGACTTGGAAGGGGGAGTCGAAGGGTGGGTCAGTAAATTTGCAGACGATACGAAGATTGGTGGAGTTGTGGATAGTGAGGACGGCTGTTGTTAGCTGCAAAGGGACTTAGATATGATGCAGAGCTGCGCTGAGGAGTGGCAGATGGCGTTCAACCCTGTCAAGTGTGAGGTTGTCCATTTTGGAAGGACAAATAAGAAAGTGGAATACAGGGTTAACGGCAGGGTTCTTAGAAAGGTGGAGGAGCAGAGGGATCTTGGGGTCTATGTTCATAGATCTTTGAAAGTTGCCACTCAGGTGGATAGAGCTTGTAAGAAGGCCTATGGTGTATTAGCGTTCATTAGCAGAGGGATTGAATTCAAGAGTCATGAGGTGATGTTGCAGCTGTACAGGACCTTGGTAAGGCCACATTTGGAGTACTGTGTGCAGTTCTGGTCGCCTTGCTTTAGGAAAGATGTGGAAGCTTTGGAGAGGGTGCAGAGGAGATTTACCAGGATGTTGCCTGGAATGGAGAATAGGTCATATGAGGATAGGTTGAGCGTGCTTGGCCTTTTCTCATTGGAACGGAGAAGGATGAGGGGTGACTTGATAGAGGTTTATAAGATGATCAGGGGAATAGATAGAGTAGACAATCAGAGACTTTTTCCCCGGGTACAACAGAGTGTTACAAGGGGACATAAATTTAAGGTGAAGGGTGGAAGGTATAGGGGGGATGTCAGGGGTAGGTTCTTTACCCAGAGAGTGGTGGGGGCATGGAATGCGCTGCCTGTGGGAGTGGCAGAGTCAGAATCATTGTGACCTTTAAGCGGCAATTGGATAGGTACATGGATAGGTGCTTAAGCTAGGACAAATGTTCGGCACAACATCATGGGCCGAAGGGCCTGTTCTGTGCTGTATTGTTCTATGTTCTATGTTCAATGTTCTAATGACCATGATAGTTTCACGTCTTTCATATGTAAATCACAAAACCTGTGATCTTTAGACTGATTCTAATCTAAAAATTGAGTTAACAGAGTCTTACATGGCAAAAGTGAGGACTGCAGATGCTGGAAACCAGAGTTTAGATTAGAGTGGTGCTGGAAAAGCACAGCAGGTCAGGCAGCTCCTGCTCCTAGCTTTTCCAGCACCACTCTGCCCTAGAGTCTTACATAGATTCCTCCAGATTTTGAGCAAAGTACAATGTAACTCTGCAAGTACAAAAATGTGCATGTGTGTGTGTGGGTTTGTGTGTGTGAGTGTGTGTATCTGTAGGAGTGTGTATGTGTGTGTGTGTCCTGCCCATGTTACATTGGTGATCAGAATTGCACACAATATTCCAACAGTGGCCTAACCAATGTCCTGTACAGCCCCAACATGACCTCCCAACTCCTGTACTCAATACTCTGACCAATAAAGGAAAGCATACCAAACGCCTTCTTCACTATCCTATCTACCTGCGACTCCACTTTCAAGGAGCTATGAACCTGCACTCCAAGGTCTCTTTGTTCAGCAACACACCCTAGGACCTTACCATTAAGTGTATAAGTCCTGCTAAGATTTGCTTTCCCAAAATGCAGCACCTCGCATTTATCTGAATTAAACTCCATCTGCCACTTCTCGGCCCATTGGCCCATCTGGTCAAGATCCTGTTGTAATCTGAGGTAACCCTCTTCGCTGTCCACTACACCTCCAATTTTGGTGCCATCTGCAAACTTACTAACTGTACCTCTTATGCTCACATCCAAATCATTTATGTAAATGACAAAAAATAGAGGGCCCAGCACCGATCCTTGTGGCACTGCACTGGTCTAAAGTCTGGGAAATCTAGACCCCTCCCTACTTGTGGGAGCTGCAACTTACCTAATTTAATAAGGGGCTATCTATGGTTCCAAATAAAGGAGCCGAGCCAACCATAAAGCTTACGCAGCGCCTGTCTCGGCAACATCAGAGGAAGTATTCTCATGGGGTATGTAGGTGAGGGAGAATATTCATCATGACCAAACCTCTTCTTCCTCGTCAGGATATCGGGAGACCTTCCCAGCGTTGGAGGTCCTGCCTTATTTTCTCTAATTAATGCAAGTAATTAGCTTTGTATAGCTGACCAAATATAGGGGTAATAAAAATACCTAAATAGAGAAAACCTCTCAGTGACCACTGAAAAGGGAAGCGGGATCCATCCTTAAAATTGGATGTGCTGGTAAGACCTAGCGGCATGGCCCCTGATTTCATAAAGTTGATTTTGTAACCTGAAAGCATACCAAACAAGTTAACCACTTGAATTAAACGGGGCACAAATATCGATGGGTCATTTCAGAAAAGAAGCATGTTGTCTGTGTAAACGACCCGAAACCCAATCCTCCCTCCGGGGCCGTTATATTAGGGTTAGTTTGGATAGTTCCACTGCTCTCGGGTCGTTATATAATACTGCGACCCACTTGGCAAAGACCTCTCTAATACCAAACCGTTCCATAGTATAAAATAGATATGGCCATTCTACCTGATCGAATGCCTTCTCTGCATCTAGGGAGATGACTAATCCCAGTATCGTTCCCTGTGGCAGACTTATACCATGTTTAACACTCTTCTAATATTATTAGTAGATCTGCAACCCTTGATAAACTCCGTCTGAGCCTCTTTTATAATAAATGGTAAAACCCTCTCCAATCTTAATGCCAACATTTTTGAGAGGATTTTAAAGTCCACATTTAATAAGGATATAGGTCTGTACAAAGTACAGTCATCTGGGGCTTTTCCTTTCTTAAGAATGAGAGAGATATTTGCTTCTCTCAGGGAGGGCGGGAGGCTACCCTGACTATATGAATAATTAAACATATCTGTAAGTGGTCCGGCCAATTTGTCCATAAACTCTTTGTAAAACTCAGCCTGAAATCCATCTGGCCTGGGAGCTTTACCGCTCTGGAGCTGCCTCACCGCCTCCTGCACCTCCTGAGTTGTCAGGGGGGCATTCAAAGAGGACACCTGCTCCAAGGTTACGCCCAAGAGGTCCAGGTTCTTAAAAAAAGATTTCATCTTCCTCGCTCTATCCTCACAGCCCTCTGACTGATGCAGCTCAAAACAGAACTTTCTAAAAGGTGAGTTGATCTTTTTAGGATCACAAGTCAAACTACCAGATGTAACAGACTGGGGAGCCGCCTTCTTTCTGGCAAGGTATATGAGATACCGGCCCGGCTTATCACCGTACTCAAATAGCCTCTGCTTCACAAATAATATCTCCCTCTTTGCTGTTTGAGTAAGTACAGCATCCAAAGTAGCCCTGTGGGCTGTAATCCGCTGTAACTTAGTTATGGACGGCCTATCAGCATACACTGTCTCAGCTGCCTTCAGGTGAGTCGCGAGCTGATGCTGTTGTTCTCCCCTCTGGTCACTTCCAGGTCACAGAATACGAGAGAATCAAGCCCCATGCATAGGCCTCGGCAGTCTCCCACATCACCGATGGGTTACTGGCCAGACCTGAATTGATGCCCAGAAAATTTTAAATTCCTGTAAGAAATATTCTATGAGCTTACTATCCTTCAATAGGAAAGGGTCCATATGCCAGTGTTGGGAACCCATCTTATCACGACTAGTCCTGACCTCCATATAAACTGCTGCGTGGTCGGAAATAGTTATATTCCCTATTTTACAAGACAATATTGAATTCAGAAAGGTTGAAGGGACAAAAAAACATATTGAGTTTGGTATGGCACTTGTGTGGGTTAGAATTGAAAGTAAAATCCCTACCCTCAGGGTGAAAAGACCTCCACACATCGACCAATCCCAACTCTCTATTCAGATCAGCTAACTGCCTAGATCACAGAGATATACCCACAGAGCTCCTATGTATCCTATCCACCTCGGGGTCGATAATACAATTACAATCTCCCCTATAATTATGTGGCATACCCCAAGGGCCATCAGCCTGGAGAATGCATCTGTTACGAATCTAAAAGGATGCACCCGGGGGGCAGCATACATTCAAAATCCCGTATTCCTCTCCATATATTAGAGCTTTAAGTGTTATAAACCACCTGGACTCATCTTTTATTTGGCTTAACATTTGAAACAGAAGATTCTTCGAGATGAGATTGGCCACTCCTCTATTTTTTGAGTTGAAAGATGAGAAGAACACCTGGCCAAATCCTCCTGCTGCAGCTTCAGATGCTCCTTGTCAGTTAGATGTGTCTCCTGTAAAAGGGCTACATCAACCCTCTCTTTTTTAAGACTTGATAGTACCTTTTTCCTTTTAATTGGCAAGTGGCTCCCCTTGACATTCCAGGTGTACCATTCAAATGAATGACTAGCCATGATCATTCAGGAAAGTCCCAGACCCCACTCAAAAAGCATTGAGTAGACACCATAAACAATTCACACAAATTTAAAAATACAACCTTTGAAACTACTGAAACAAAACTACAACAAACTACTCCTAAGAAATAACAACATAAAACGCAACCAAAAGGAGACTTACCCCCTTGCCCGGAGGGGGCACTCCTACCTTCCCATCATCCCACCATGACACCTCCCAGCTGGGGCCATGCCCTCGGCCCAGACACCACAAAATAAGACAAACAAATCCCAATGTCTTATAACAAGGAGATTAAAATTGGCCATCCAACCCGTCCCTTCCATATTATTACACTAGGCATTCTTGGCAAAGCAGCAACATAAAATCATGCTCCCCCACCCTCAGCAACCAGATCATGTCCATATAATTTAGGTCCTTCAGCCTATTAAAGAGCATCCAAAAATTCATTTGCTTTTTCCGGTGAACCAAAGTTATACACAGAGTCTAGATCAGTGTGGTGCTGGAAAAGCACAGCAGGTCAGGCAACATCGGAGGAGCAGGAAAATCGACGTTTCGGGCAAAAGCCCTTCATCAGGAATAGAGGCAGGGAGCCTCCAAGGTGGAAAGATAAATGGGAGGGGGGTGGGGGTGGGGGCTGGAGAGCAGGTTCCACCTTCCACCTCATCACCATCCCCATGACCTGTCCCACCTGCCAATCTCCCTTCCCACCTATCCACTCCACCCTCCTCTCTGACATATCACTTTTATCCCCACCCCCATTCACCTATTGTACTCTTTGCTACTTTCTCCCCACCCCCAACCCTCTCCCATTTCTCTCTTCACCCTGGAGGCTCCCTGCCTCTATTCCTGATGAAGGGCTTTTGCCCGAAATGTCGATTTTCCCGCTCCTCGGATCCCTGGTGAATCTAATTGAATCTAAACTCAATGTAATATTCCAAAGTGATTTAACCAATGTCCTGTACAGCCGCAACATGACATCCGATTTGCCTTTCAAAATTCACAGTGGGCTTATCCTCGACCTGTCCCAAGACTTATCTGTCTATATGTACATGTACATGAGTGTAGTTGTTCTTTTTGTATTGTTTTAATACGTAACCGAAACGTCGATTTTGCTGAAGCTCCTCGGATGCTGCCTGAACTGCTGTGCTCTTCCAGCACCATTGATCCAGAATCTGGTTTCCAGCATCTGCAGTCATTGTTTTTACCACTCTCCCTGTAGCTCAAATCCTCCAACCCTGGAAACATCCTTGTAAATCTTTTCTGAACCCTTTCAAGTTTCACAACATCTTTCCGATAGGAAGGAGACCAGAATTGCATGAAATATTCCAAATGTGGCCTAACCAATGTCCTGTCCAGCTGCAACATGACCTCCCAACTCCTGTACTCAATACTCTGACCAATAAAGGAAAGCTTACCAAACGCCTTCTTCACTATCCTATCTACCTGCGACTCCACTTTCAAGGAGCTATGAACCTGCACTCCAAGGTCTCTTTGTTCAGCAACATTCCCTAGGACCTTACCATTAAGTGAATAAGTCCTGCTAAGATTTGCTTTCCCAAAATGCAGCACCTCGCAATTATCTGAATTAAACTCCATCTGCCACTTCTCAGCCCATTGGCCCATCTGGTCCAGATCCTGTTGTAATCTGAGGTAACCCTCTTCGCTCTCCACTACACCTCCAATTTTGGTGTCATCTGCAAACTTACTAACTGTACCTCTTATGCTCGCATCCAAATCATTTATGTAAATGATGAAAAGTTGAGGACCCAGCACTGATCCTTGTGGCACTCCACTGGTCACAGGCCTCCAGTCTGAAAAGCCCATCAAGACTGCCCCAACATACACCTTTCTAAGATAAAAGCATTTTTTGTCTACACTGTCAGTGTCCCTCTATTCCCTGCCTATTCCTGTATCTGCCAAGATGCCTCTTGCATGTCGCTATTGTATCACCTCCACCACCTCCTCTTGAAGCGTATTCCAGGCACTGACCACTCTGAGTTAAAAAAAACTGTCTCTGACATCTCCTTTAAACTTTCTCCCTTTTACCGTTCTCCGATACAGAGGAACCTCGATTATCTGAATATCAATTATCCAAATTTCGGATTATCCGAAGAAGATCTCGAGGTCCCGGTAGAAATTACATCAAAGACGTGTTTCCAACAGTGATCGCACCTTTTGTTTACAGAGATTAAATCTGGTAAAGGGTTACTGAAATGCTGCTGAGAACAGTCTTGGACATCGATGGGAGCCCAGGCACTGCCTCCAAATGACTGACCTCCCACCCTCCCTCTCTCCCCCCAGACCTTCCCTGGAATTGTACACAGTCATGTACCCTAAACCCCACCTCCACAGATAATCTCTCCAACATTGTCTGTACATGGTAAAGGTGGAACCTGTCAAAAAGGTGTAGTAAAAAATTGTGCGTGTGTGTATGAGAGTGTGTATGTGTGTGGGTGTATGTGTGTGTGTGAGTGGGTGTGTGTGTGCACACGTGTGTATGGGCCTGGGTGTGTATGTGGGTTTATGAGTGTGTGTGTGGAGGTGTGTGTGTACATGTGTGGGTGTGGGGGGGTGTGTGTGCGCGTGTGTGTGTATGGGGCTGGGTGTGTATGTGGGTTTGTGAGTATGTGCGTGTGGGGGTGTGAGTGTGGGTGTGTGTCGACATTTTGAGCATAAGCTCTTCATCAGGAATGTGGAGGGGGAAGGGGATTGAGAGAATAATAGGAGGGTGGGGGTGGGCTGGGGGAAGGTAGATGGGAAAGCTATAGATGGGTGCAATTGGGAGGTGGTTGTGATAGGTCAGTGGGGAGAGTGGAACGGAGAGGTGGGAAGGAAGACAGACAGGTCAGGAGGGCAGTGCCAAGTCGGAGGGTTGGAACTGGGATAAGGTAGGGGGGTGTGGAAATGAGGAAACTGGTGAAGTCCATGTTGATCCCATGTGATGGAGGGTCCCAAGGTGGAAGATGAGGTGTTCTTTCTCTGGATGGTAAGGATTTGGTGGTGGAGGAGGCCTGGGATTTGCATGTTCTTGGGTGAATGGGAGGGGGAGTTGAAGCAGCCGGCTGCAGGGTGGTGGGGTTGTTTGGTGCGTGTGTCCGTCCAATCTGTGGGAATTATTTCAGAGTTGATAGAATCTTGGAGGATGATCGCCAATGCATCCATTATTTTGAGAGCAAGTATCGTGTGTACTCTGGGATGTTGATTATCAGGCCCTGGGGATTTATCCCCCTTCAATCCCATCGATTTCCTTAAAGCCATTTCCTGACTAATACTGATTTCCTTCACATGCTCCCTCTCATTCAACCCTGTGTACTCCAACATTTCTGGGATGCTTTTGTGTCTTCCTTTTGTGAACACACATTTCTTAGTTCCCCATTGCAGATTTCCCCTGTTTCTGACAGTAAGGGACTTACAGCTTTCTTCATTAATCTATTTCTCCTTACATAGCTATAGGAGCCTCGACAATCATTTTTTATGTTCCTTGTAGGCTGACTCTTGTACATTGTTTTCACCTGTTCATCCCTTTGTCCACCTTTTGCTGATTCCTAAACTGCTCCCAGTTTTCAGTTATGCAGCATTTTTAACCAATTTGTTCAAGCCTTCTTTGGATCTCATAGTATCCCAAACTCCCTCACTGGCCATGGTTGGGTCACTGTTAGTGTTTTACCTTTGCCAACAGGAATGGACAATTGCTCCAGATCTTTAAATGTCCATCAGCCTTTAACCAAAATCCCTCACGTTAGCACAGCCAGCTGATAGCTCATTCCATTATAAAGTGGAGATGCCAGTGTTGGACTGGGGTGGACAAAGTTACAAATCACACAACACCAAGTTAGAGTCCAACAGGTTTGTTTGGAAGCACTAGCTTTCGGAGCGCTGCTCCTTCATCAGGTGGTTGTGGGGGCAAGAAGATTGTAAGACACAGAATTTATAGCAAAAGTTTACAGTGTGATGTAACTAAAATTATATATTGAAAAGGACCTGGATTGATGTTATAGACAATAGGTGTAGGAGTAGGCCATTCAGCCCTTTGAGCCTGCACCGCCATTCAATATGATCATGGCTGATCATCCTTAATCAGTATCCTGTTCCTGCCTTATCTGCATAACCCTTGATTCCACTATCTTTGAGAGCTCTATCCAACTCTATCTTAAATGAATCCAGAGAGTGGCCTTCACTGCCCTCTGGGGCAGAGCATTCCACACAGCCACCACTCTCTGGGTGAAGAAGTTTCTCCTGAGCTCTGTCCTAAATGGTCTACCCCGTATTTCTAAGCTGTGTCTTCTGGTTCGGCACTCACCCATCAGCGGAAACATGTTTCCTACTGCCAGAGTGTCCAATCCTTTCATAATCTTATACGTCTCAATCAGATCCCCTCTCAATCTTCGAAACTCAAGGGTATACAAGCCCAGTCGCTTCAGTCTTTCAGTGTAAAGTAATCCTGCTATTCCAGGAATTGACCTCGTGAACCTACGCTGCACTCCCTCAATAGCCAGAATGTCTTTTCTCAAATTTGGAGACCAGAACTGCACACAATATTCCAGATGTGGTCTCACCAGGGCCCTGTACAGCTGCAGAAGCACCTCTGAAGTCAGAAATAGGAAAGGTGCAGTCACCTTGTTGGGTGTTTACTATAGGCCCCCCAATAGCAGCAGAGATGTGGAGAAACAGATTGGGAAACAGATTTTGGAAAGGTGCAGAAGCCACAGGGTCGTAGTCATGGGCGACTTCAACTTCCCAAATATTGATTGGAAGCTCTTTCGATCAAGTAGATTGGATGGGGCGGTGTTTGTGCAGTGTGTCCAGGAAGCTTTTCTAACGCAGTATGTAGATTGTCCAACCAGAGGGGAGGCCATATTGGATTTGGTACTCGGTAATGAACCGGGACAAGTGGTGGGCTTGTTAGTGGGTGAACATTTTGGTGATGGTGACCACAATTCTGTGACTTTCACCTTGGTTATGGAGAGAGATAGGTGCGCACAACAAGGTAGATTTTATAATTGGGGGAAGGGAAATTACGATGCTGTAAGGCAGGATTTGAGGAGCATACGTTGGGAGCATAGGCTGTCAGGGAAGGATGTGGTGGAAATGTGGAATTTTTTCAAAGAGCAGATACGACGTGTCCATGATATGTATGTACCTATCAGGCAGGAAAGAAATGGTCGTGTGAGGGAGCCTTGGTTGACGAGAGAGGTTGAATGTCTGGTAAAGAGGAAGAAGGAGGCTTACATAAGGTTGAGGAAACAGGATTCAGACAGAGCAGTGGAGGGATACAGGATAGCCAGAAGGGACCTGAAGAAAGGGATTAGGAGAGCTAAGAGAGGGCATGAAAAATCGTTGGCGGATAGGATCAAGGATAACCCCAAGGCATTTTATGCGTATGTGAGAAACCTGAGAATGACGAGAACGAGGGTAGGTCCGATCAAGGACAGTAGTGGGAGACTGTGTATTGAGTCGGAAGAGATAGGAGAGGTCTTGAACAAGTACTTCTCTTCAGTATTTACAAACGAGAGGGACCGTATTGTAGAAGAGGAGAGTGTGAAATGGACTGGTAAGCTAGAAGAGATACCTGTTAGGAAGGAAGATGTGTTGGACATTTTGAACAACTTGAGGATAGACAAGTCCCCCGGGCCTGACGGGATATATCCTAGGATTATGTGGGAAGCAAGAGAGGAAATTGCAGTACCGTTGGCAATGATCTTCTCGTCTTCACTGGCAACGGGGGTGGTACCAGGGGACTGGAGAGTAGCGAATGTTGTGCCCCTGTTCAAAAAAGGGAATAGGGATAACCCCGGGAATTACAGGCCTGTTAGTCTTACTTCTGTGGTAGGCAAAGTAATGGAAAGGGTACTGAGGGATAGGATTTATGAGTATCTGGAAAGACACTGCTTGATTAGGGACAGCCAGCACGGATTTGTGAAGGGTAGGTCTTGCCTTACAAGTCTTATTGAATTCTTCGAGGAGGTGACCAAGCATGTGGATGAGGGAAGAGCAGTGGATGTAGTGTACATGGATTTTAGTAAGGCATTTGATAAGGTTCCCCATGGTAGGCTTATGTGGAAAGTCAGGAGGCATGGGATAGAGGGAAATTTGGCCAATTGGATAGAAAACTGGCTAACCGGTCGAAGGCAGAGAGTGGTGGTAGATGGTAAATATTCAGCCTGGAGCCCAGTTACAAGTGGAGTTCCGCAGGGATCAGTTCTGGGTCCTCTGCTGTTTGTAATTTTTATTAATGACTTAGATGAGGGAGTCAAGGGGTGGGTCAGTAAATTTGCAGATGATACGAAGATAGGTGGAGTTGTGGACAGTGAGGAGGGCTGTTGTCGGCTGCAGAGGGACTTAGATATGATGCAGAGCTGGGCTGAGGAGTGGCAGATGGAGTTCAACCCTGCCAAGTGTGAGGTTGTCCATTTTGGAAGAACAAATAAGAATGCGGAATACAGGGTTAACGGTAGGGTTCTTAGTCAGGTGGAGGAACAGAGGGATCTTGGGGTCTATGTACATAGATCTTTGAAGGTTGCCACTCAGGTGGATAGAGCTTGTAAGAAGGCCTATGGAGTATTATCGTTCATTAGCAGAGGGATTGAATTCAAGAGTCGTGATGTTGCAGCTGTACAGGACTTTGGTTAGGCCACAGTTGGAGTACTGTGTGCAGTTCTGGTCGCCTCACTTTAGGAAAGATGTGGAAGCTTTGGAGAGGGTGCAGAGAAGATTTACCAGGATGTTGCCTGGAATGGAGAGGAAGTCGTACGAGGATAGGTTGAGAGTTCTCGGCCTTTTCTCGTTGGAACGGCGAAGGATGAGGGGTGACTTGATAGAGGTTTATAAGATGATCAGAGGAATAGATAGAGTAGACAGTCAGAAACTTTTTCCCCGGGTACAACAGAGTGTTACAAGGGGACATAAATTTAAGGTGAAGGGTGGAAGGTATAGGGGAGATGTCAGGGGTGGGTTCTTTACCCAGAGAGTGGTGGGGGCATGGAATGCGCTGCCCGTGGGAGTGGTAGAGTCGGAATCATTGGCGACCTTTAAGCGGCATTTGGATAGGTACATGGATGGGTACTTAATCTAGGTTAGAAGTTCGGCACAACATCATGGGCCGAAGGGCCTGTTCTGTGCTGTATTGTTCTATGTTCTTTGCTTCTATACTCAATTCCTCTTGTTATGAAGGTCAGCATGCTATTAGCCTACTTCACTACCTGCTGTACCTGCATGCTTGCCTTCATTGACTGGTGTACAAGAACACCCAGATCTCTCTGTACTGCCCCTTTACATAAATTGATTCCATTGAGGTAGTAGTCTGCCTTCCTGTTCTTGCTACCAAAGTGGATAATCATACATTTATCCACATTAAACTGCATCTGCCATGCATCTGCCCACTCACCTAACTTGTCCAGGTCACCCTGTAATCTCCTAACATCCTCATCACATTTCACCCTGCCACCCAGCTTTGTATCATCAGCAAATTTGCTAATGTTATTGCTGATACCATCTTCTATATCATTAACATATATTGTAAAAAGCTGCAGTCCCAGCACTGATCCCTGCGGTACCCCACTGGTCACTGCCTGCCATTCCGAAATGGAGCCGTTTATCACTACCCTTTGTTTCCTATTAGCCAACCAATTTTCAATCCAATCTAGTACTTTGCCCCCAATACCATGTGCCCTAATTTTACTCACTAACCTCCTGTGTGGGACTTTATCAAAAGCTTTCTGAAAGTCCAGGTACACTACATCTACTGGATTTCCCTCGTCCAACTTCATAGTTACATCCTCAAAAAATTCAAGAAGATGAGTCAAGCATGATTTCCCCTTCATAAATCCATGCTGACTCTGTCCTATCCTGTTACTACTATCCAGATGTGCCGTAAATTCATCCTTTATAATTGACTCCAGCATCTTCCCCACCACTGAGGTCAGACTAACTGGTCTATAATTACCTGCTTTCTCTCGCCCACCTTTCTTAAAAAGTGGTATAACATTAGCCACCCTCCAATCCTCAGGAACCGACCCTGAATCTATCGAACTCTGGAAAATAATCACCAACGCATCCACGATTTCTCGAGCCACCTCCTTCAGTACCCTGGGATGTAGACCATCAGGCCCCGGGGACTTATCAGCCTTCAGACCTAACAGTCTCTCCAACACCATTTCCTGGCAAATATAAATTCCCTTCAGTTCAGGTCCTTCAGCCACATGGTCTTTTAGAATGCCCATGTTGGTTTCAGTTCTTTCATATGTAAATCACAGAACTTTTTTAAAGTTACATTCTCAAGTGAACTTTAACAATAGATGCCATGTCAGCCCAAGTAATGCACTGAAGGTGTGAGCTCCCCTGTGTGATACTGTCTGTGCCACAAGGTTCAAACTGATTCTAATCTAAAAAACAAATTTACAGAATCTTACACAGATTCATGCAGCGTTTGAGCAAAATAAAATATAATTCTGCAAGTACAAATTCACCCCACAAACTTCTATGTGGGTGGGTGTGTCTGTGGGAGTGGGGTGTATGAGTGTCTGTGAGAGAGTGTGTGTATGTATGTGAGTGTGCACACACACTTCTCCAGACCTTCACGCTCTCATATGCAAGCTCTCTCTTATAAGCTCGCTCACACTCACCCTCACACACCGCCACACACACACACCCACACACACCCACACTCCTACACTCACACACACACACCTCCATACTCTCACACACACACTCACATTCTTACATGCACACCCACCCCACACACTCACACACCCACCCCATATACACCCCCACTCTCTCACACACACACACACCCACCCCCACTCTCTCTCACACACACACCCCACCCCACACACACTCCCACACTCTCACACACACCCACCCCACACACATACCCACACTCACACACCCACCCACACTCCTACACTCTCACACACACACCCCACACACACCCCCATACTCTCACACACAACACACACACCCTCACATTCTCACACCCACCCCACACTCACCCCCATACTCTCACACACACCAACATTATCACACACACACCCACATCACACACACCCCCATCCTCTCACACAACACACATCCCCCACATTCTCACACGCACACCCACCCCACACTCACACACCCACCCCCACACTCTCTCACACACACACACCCACCCCACACACACCCCCCACACTCTCTCACACACCCACCCCACACACACACCCCCACACTCTCTCACACACACACACCCCACACACACCCCCCACACTCTCTCACACACACCCACCCCACACATACACACCACTCTCACACACACCCCACACAACCCCCCCACACTCACACACCCCACACAATCCCCCCACACTCACACACCCACCCACCCCTCACACTCACACACCCCACACAACCCTCCACACTCACACACCCACACCCCAAACTCACACACCCCACACTCACACACCCACCCCACCCACACTGTCACACACACACCCCCACCCTACACACCCACCCCACACACACACACCTCTCACACTCACACACCCACCCCCCCACCTTGTCACACACCCACCCCCCCACACTCTCACACACACACTCACCCACCCTATACACCCCCCACTCTCACTCACCCACCTTACACACCCCCCACACACACACCCACCCCACACCCCCCACACACACACACTCACCCCACCACCTTCTCACACACACACACCCACTCTCTCACACACACACCCACCCCACACACCCCCTCACTCACACACACACACACACACACACCCACCCCCCACACACCCCCACACACAGACCCACCCCACACACCACCACACACAGACCCACCCCACACACCACCCACACTCACACACCCACGTCCCACTCTCACACACCCACCCCACACACACCCCCACTCTCACACACACACACCCACCCCACACACTCACACACCCACCCCACACACACCCTCACACTCACACACCCACACCCCCACCTTCTCACACTCACATACCCACCCCACACACACACCCACCCCTCCACACTCTCACACACACACACCCACACTCTCACACACACACCCCCCACACTCACGTCACACAGCCAACCCCCCACACTCACACACACACACACTCTCACACACACACACCCCACCCTACACACCCCCCACACTCACACACCCACCCTACACACTCACACACCCAGCCACACACACCCCCACACTCACACACCCACCCCCCACCTTCTCACACACACACACCCACACTCTCTCACACACACACACCCACACACCTCCTCACACACACACACCCACCTCCACACTCACACAGCCACGTCACACTCTCATACACCCACCCCACACACCCCCCACACACACACACCCACCCCACACACACACCCACTCTCTCACACCCACCCCACATTCACATACCCACCCCCCCACCTCACACACACACACCCACACTCTCACACACACACACCCCACACTCACACACCCACCCCCACACTCTCTCACACACACACACACCCACCCCACACCCCCACATTCTCTCACACACACCCAACCCACACACACCCCCCCACACTCTCTCACACCCACCCCACATTCACATACCCACCCCACCTCACACACACACACCCACACTCTCACACACACACACCCACCCCACACACACACCCACCCCTCCACACTCTCACACACACACCCCCCACACACCCAACCCCCCACACTCACACACACACACCCACACTCTCACACACACACACCCCACCCTACACACCCCCCACACTCACACACCCACCCTACACACTCACACACCCAGCCACACACACCCCCACACTCACACACCCACCCCCCACCTTCTCACACACACACACCCACACTCTCTCACACACACCCACACACCCCCTCACACACACACACACACACACCCCCGCACTCACACAGCCACGTCACACTCTCATACACCCACCCCACACACCCCCCACACTCACACACCCACCCCACACACAGACCCACTCTCTCACACCCACCCCACATTCACATACCCACCCCCCCACCTCACACACACACACCCAGTCTCTCACACACACACACCCCACACTCACACACCCACCCCCACACTCTCTCACACACACACACCCACCCCACACACACACCCCCACATTCTCTCACACACACCCACCCCACACACACCCCCCCACACTCTCTCACACACACCCACCCCACACACACACCCCCACACTCTCTCACACACACCCACCCCACACATACACACCACTCTCACACACACCCCACACAAACCCCCCACACTCACACATCCACCCTCCCCACACTCACACACCCCACACAACCCCCCACACTCACACACCCACCCCCTCACACTCACACACCCCACACAACCCCCCACACTCACACACCCACCCCCCCACACTCACACACCCAACCTCCCCACACTGTCACACACACACACCCCCACCCTACACACCCACCCCACACACACACCCACCCCCCCACCTTCTCACACACCCACCCCCCCACACTCTCACACACACACTCACCCACCCTACATACCACCCACTCTCACTCACCCACCTTACACACCCCCCACACACACACCCACCCCACACACACACTCACCCCACCACCTTCTCACACACACACCCACCCCACACACCCCCTCACTCACACACACACACACACACCACACACACACCCACCCCACACCCCCCCCCCACACACACCCACCCCACACACCCCCCCACACACAGACCCACCCCACACATCCCCCACACTCACGTCCCACTCTCACACACCCACCCCACACACACCCCCACTCTCTCACACACACACCCACCCCACACACACCCTCACACTCACACACCCACACCCCCACCTTCTCACACTCACATACCCACCCCACACACACCCCCCACACACTCACACACACACCCACCCCACACACACACCCACCCCTCCACACTCTCACACACACACACCCACACTCTCACACACACCCCCCACACTCACGTCACACAGCCAACCCCCCACACTCACACACACACACACTCTCACACACACACCCCACCCTACACACCCCCCACACTCACACACCCACCCTACACACTCACACACCCAGCCACACACACCCCCACACTCACACACCCACCCCCCACCTTCTCACACACACACACCCACACTCTCTCACACACACACACCCACACACCCCCTCACACACACACACACCCACCCCCCACACTCACACAGCCACGTCACACTCTCATACACCCACCCCACACACCCCCCACACTCACACACCCACCCCACACACACCCCCACTCTCTCACACCCACCCCACATTCACATACCCACCCCCCCACCTCACACACACACACCCACACTCTCACACACACACACCCCACACTCACACACCCCCCCACACACACCCCCACTCTCTCACACACACACCCACCCCACACACACCCTCACACTCACACACCCACCCCCCACCTTCTCACACTCACATACCCACCCCACACACACCCCCCACACTCTCACACACACACACACCCACCCCACACACACACACACCCCTCCACACTCTCACACACACACACCCCACACTCACGTCACACACCCAACCCCCCACATTCACACACAAATACACACCCACACACCCCACCCTACACACCCCCCACACTCACACACCCACCCTACACACTCACACGCCCAGCCACACACACCCCCACACTCACCCCCCCACCTTCTCACACACACACCCCCACACTCACACACACACCCACCCCACACCTCCCCCACACTCACACAGCCACGTCACACTCTCATACACCCACCCCACACTCACACACCCTCCCCCCACACACCCCCACTCTCTCACACCCACCCCACATTCACACACCCACCCCCCCACCTCACACACCCACACACACACACCCCACACCCACCCTACACACCCTCCACACTCACACACCCACCCTACACACCCCCACACTCACACACCCCCACACACACACCCACCGCACACACTCACACACCCACCCCACACACTCACACACCCACCCCACACATTCCCCACACTCACACACCCACCCCACACATTCCCCCACATTCTCACACGTACACACACTTTCTCACAGACACTCACAGACCCCAAACCACACCTCCCTCATACATCACCCTCTCCTCACACATACACCCACACTCTCTCTCACACACACACACACCTTCTCACACATCCCACACTCACTCACCCACCCCCCCACCTTCTCACACACATACACCCACCCCACACACACACCCACCCCAATAAATACTGGCCTGGTCAGTGATACCCTCGTCCTGTGAACAAATGTTTAAAACAATGAATTCCACAACAGACCCAACAGCTGAGAAAGAGCCAATGAACAGCCCAGGCCACATGGTTTGGCTGGGTCTCTTTCCCAGGAGTCCCCTCTCCAAAGGCTGATTGCTTCAGGAATCATTTCCAGCCGCTGTAGGCTCCCCTGTGCCATTCAGGTGGCCATTCGGGGATCGCTTGGGTGGAAATGGTACAGAGCTGAAAATGTGTTGCTGGAAAAGCGCAGCAGGTCAGGCAGCATCCAGGGAGCAGGAGAATCGACGTTTCAGGCATAAGCCTTTCTTATGCCCGAAATGTCGATTCTCCTGCTCCTTGGATGCTGCCTGACCTGCTGCGCTTTTCCAGCAACACATTTTCAGCTCTGATCTCCAGCATCTGCAGCCCTCACTTTCTCCTGGAAATGGTACAGGGGTTTGGGAAACGCAGGAGGCTTCAAATGATTCACATTTGAAGAGCTGGTTTGGCTACTATGGGGAGAATGATCTCTGACTGTTACAATTCTGTGAGCTTATGAGACACAAGTTAGAAATACTTCTTTTTTGTTCATGGGATGTGTCCATTTCTGGCTGGGCCAGTATTTATTGCTCACCTCCAATTACCCTTGAACAGAATGCCTTGCTCAGGCCATTTCAGAAAGCGGAACGAGTGAACGACATTGCTGTGGGTCTGGAGTCACATGGAGGCCAGGCCAGCTAAGGATGGCAGATTTCCTTCCCTGAAGGAAATTAGGGAACCAGACATGATTTTACCACAATTGATAAAAGTCACATGGCCATTATTGGACTGGCTTCAATTCCAGAGTTTTCGGGATTTAAGACGTTCCGCATCAGTCATCCCCAACAGCACCACCACCTCACTTTGACCAACAGAGGTCATGATTGTTCATCTGGAACTAAAGATATTTATTCGAAATAAACAGGAATTATCATTCATTACAGAAACTTGGTCCATGCTGTCTGTCACCCTGGGTCCACAGGGCAGGGAAATTGGGGAATTTAGGACATAGAACATAGAACAATAAAGCGCAGAACAGGTCCTTCGGCCCTCGATGTTGCGCCGACCTGTGAACTATTCTCAGCTCGTCCCCCAACACTATCCCAAAATCATCCATATCTAAGGAGTGTTTAAATCTCCCTAATGTGGCTGAGTTAACTACATTAGCAGGCAGGGCATTCCACACCCTTACCACTCTCTGTGTAAAGAACCTGCCTCTGACATCTGTCTTAAATCTATCACCCCTCAATTTGTAGTTGTGCCCCCCCCCTCCCCGTACACGCTGACGTTATCATCCTAGGAAAAAGACTCTCACTGTCTACCCTATCTAATCCTCTGACCATCTTGTATGTCTCGATCAAATCCCCCCCCCTTAACCTCCTTCTCTCCAATGAGCAGAGCTTGTGTACATCTATTGAATATTTAACTTCTGTGACAATTCTAAGGATTTGATTCCAAGTGCAGCCTTCCCACCAGGCATTGTAACAATATGGTGCCTTCACTAACAGTGGGCACAAAGATTATAAACCAGAGGATCACAATTAGCCCATTCAGACAATGCTGCGAATCACTGAGATTTCTCTGCACTGATATTTCTCAATTCCACGTTCCTGCCTTTTCACCCAAAATGAGAGTTAAATATTGAGGATGTGTGAGGAATCTGAAACAAACACAGAGAATGCTGGAGAAACTCAGCAGGTCTGACAGCATCTGTAGAGAGAGAAACATAGTTAACACTGAGTCCAGTATAACTTCTTCAGAAGGGAGATTCCCTTCCTGATTCAAAAGATAAAGATAATCAAAGGCTGATCAAGATGATGTCTTGAGTCCTTAGACATTTGTTATACAATTATTTTTTTAATTCACTGTGAGACATGAGCATCACTGGCCAGTCCTGAGGGAGGGTTAGACCCAAAATATCGACTTCTCCCCCTCCTGATGCTGCCTGGCTTGCTGTGATCTTCCAGCCTCCTGCCTATGTAGACCCCTCCAGGTAAGGTTGGCAGTCTCCTGATGAAGGGCTTTTGTCTGAAACGTCGACTCTCCTGTTCCCTGGATGCTGCCTGACCTGCTGCGCTTTTCCAGCAACACTCTCTCGACTCTGATCTCCAGCATCTGCAGCCCTCACTTTCTCTTTGGCAGTTTCCTTCCCAAAGGGATATTTTAGTGAACTCGATGGGTTTTTCCCAACAATCAACAATGGATTTATGGTCATCAGTTGGTTTTAATTCCAGTTTATTATTCAATTCAAATTCCAGCATCTGCTGGAGCAGGATTCAAACCCAGGACCCCAGAACATTGCCGGGGTCTCTGGATTAATACTTTAGTGATAATACCATAATAATACACAGGGTGGCTACATGATCCCTTTTGTGTAAGAGTAACTATAATATAATTACATGTGTCATTAAGCTGCAGAATGATGCAGGTGATTTTGAGATAAGGAGATTCTGAATTTAAATAAAGGAAACTATAACAGAACGTACAAAGTTAAAAATCACATAACACCAGGTTATAGTCCAATAGGGCGGCAAGGTGGCTCAGTGGTTAGCACTGCTGCCTTACAGCGCCAGAGACCCAGGTTCAATTCCCACCTCAGGCCTCTGTCTGTGTGGAGTTTGCACATTCTCCCCGTGTCTGCGTGGGTTTCCTCCCACAGTCCATTGATGTGCAGGTCAGGTGAATTGGCCATGCTAAATTGCCCGTAGTGTTAGGTAAGGGGTAAATGTAGGGGTATGAGTGGGTTGCTCTTCGGCGGGTCGGTGTGGACTTGTTGGGCCGAAGGGCCTGTTTCCACACTGTAATGTAATCTAATCTAAAGGTTTATTTGGAAGCACTAGCTTTTTGAGCGCTGCTCCTTCATCCGGTGGTTGTGGAGTGTAAAATTGTAAGACACAGAATATATAGCAAAAGTTTACAGTGTGTTTGTTAAGTCTCTCATCTTTTAGAATGACTATGTTGGTTTCAGTTCTTTCATATCTAAACACCAGAACTTTTTAAAAGTTACATTAGAACATCCAAAATAAAAACATAGAAAAGTACAGCGCAGAACACGATGTTGTGCTGAGGATTAATCCTAATCTAAAATAAAATAACCTAACCAACACACCCCTCAACTCACTGCTGTCCATGTGCATGCCCAGCAGTCACTTAAATGTCCCCAATGACTCTGCTTCCACCACCCTGGGGAAAAGTCTCTGGCTACTGACTCTATCCATTTCTCTCATTGGGGTAAAAACAATGACTGCAGATGCTGGAAACCAGATTCTCCAGACATCCCCAACAGTACCCTTCCACCGACACTCTCATTCGTTTGGCCGAACTGGTCCTCACCCTTAACAATTTCTCCTTTGAATCCTCCCACTTCCTCCAGACCAAAGGGGTAGCCATGGGCACACGTATGGGCCCCAGCTATGCCTGTCTCTTTGTTGGCTACGTAGAGCAGTTGATCTTCCGTAATTACACCGGCACCACTCCCCACCTCTTCCTCCGTTACATTGATGACTGCATTGGCGCCACCTCGTGCTCCCGCGAGGAGGTTGAGCAATTCATCAACTTCACCAACACATTCCACCCTGACCTTAAATTTACCTGGACCATCTCTGACACCTCCCTCCCCTTCCTGGACCTCTCCATCTCCATTAGTGACAACCGACTTGACACTGACATTTTTTACAAACCCACCGACTCCCACAGCTACCTGGATTACACCTCTTCCCACCCTACCTCAGTTACACCATACAACACACCAGATGGCCTCCTTCTTTAGAGACCGCAATTTCCCTTCCCACGTGGTTAAAGATGCCCTCCAATGCATCTCGTCCACACCCCGCACCTCTGCCCTCAGACCCAACCCCTCCAACCGTAACAAGGACAGAACGCCCCTGGTGCTCACCTTCCACCCTACCAACCTTCACATAAACCAAATCATCCGCCGACATTTCCGCCACCTCCAAACAGACCCCACCACCAGGGATATATTTCCCTCCCCACCCCTCTCCGCCTTCCGCAAAGACCGTTCCCTCCGTGACTACCTGGTCAGGTCCACGCCCCCCTACAACCCACCCTCCCATCCTGGCACTTTCCCCTGCCACCGCAGGAACTGTAAAACCTGCGCCCACACCTCCTCCCTCACCTCCATCCAAGGCCCTAAAGGAGCCTTCCACATCCATCAAAGTTTTACCTGCACATCCACTAATATCATTTATTGTATCCGTTGCTCCCGATGCGGTCTCCTCTACATTGGGGAGACTGGGTGCCTCCTAACATCTCCGGGACACCCGCTCCAATCAACCACACCGCCCCGTGGCCCAACATTTCAACTCCCCCTCCCACTCTGCCGAGGACATGGAGGTGCTGGGCCTCCTTCACTGCCGCTTCCTCACCACCAGACGCCTGCAGGAAGAACGCCTCATCTTCCACCTCGGAACACTTCAACCCCAGGGCATCAATGTGGACTTCAACAGTTTCCTCATTTCCCCTCCCCCACTCACCCTAGTTCCAAACTTCCAGCTCAGCACTGTCCCCATGACTTGTCCGGACTTGTCCTATCTGCCTATCTCCTTTTCCACCTATCCACCCCACCCTCCTTTCACCTTCATCTCCTCCCCCACTCACCCATTGTACTCTATTCTACTCTCTCCCCACCCTCACCCTCCTCTAGCTTATCTCTCCACGCTTCAGGCTCTCTGCCTTTATTCCTGATGAAGGGCTTTTGCCTGAAACGTCGATTTTACTGCTTCTTGGATGCTGCCTGAACTGCTGTGCTCTTCCAGCGCCACTAATCCAGAATGACATATAAGACAGTCCAATTAAATAAAGAACAGTGCATAGAAAACAGAGCCACACCCCCCCAACAGCCCACCCACCCCTCCCACCTTCCAACCACCTCGAAGACAGCCTTTCCCTGGGACGACAGCCCACAGGGCAGCCGACAAGCCTTCTGGTTCTCAGGGTGACCGGCACCAGGATGGCCTACACATCCTCCGATTCTCGGGGTGACAGCTTTCAAGAGACAATAGGTGCAGGAGTAGGCCATTCTGCCCTTTGAGCCAGCACCACCATTCACTATGATCATGGCTGATCATCCTTAATCAATATCCTGATCCTGCCTTATCTCCATAACCCTTGATTCCACTATCCTTGAGAGCTCCATCCAACTCTTTCTCAAATGAATCCAGAGTCTGGGCCACCACTGCCCTCTGGGCCACCCATGAGCCTCCCAGCTCACAGTAAGGCCTGCCAGATCCAGGGACACACAAGACAGTGCAGGTGAAAGACCCAACAAACAGCATGATAGAGTTAATTATGGGAAAAAAGGAGTCCTTTCTGGTACACAGCCCAAATATAGAGTCTTCACAATATAGTGTCCATTCCCAGGAACACAGAGTCCACTCCAGTTTACGAGGTGCATTGTCAAAAATGGAGTTCATTCCAAACTGCAGAGTCCACCGCTAAAACAACAGGGTCCACAACCATGGGCAGAGTCCACTCCCAGAGACAGCAAACGCACACCCCTAAGCACATAAGTGTTCAGTCTCCATGGAGTCCAGGCCCATCCTTAGAGAACCAGGCCCACTCACAGGAACCCAGTATATTGTAAAGGTGCAGTTAACCCTCAGGGGTTTGGTCCACTCCTGAAGGCAAGGTCTTCTCCCAAACTCCAGGATACAGCAAGTGCTCACCTCCCAGCACACACACAGGTGTTCAATCTTCAGAGGCCAAGTCCCAGGGCGAGGCCTCCCCTCTGGTAAAATGCATTTTCTCACAAGGACATAGTCCAAACACCAAAAAACAGTAACGACACATGAAGAAAACTAGAGTCCAAGGGTAAGCCCTGCCAAAACATCAACAGGAGTTGAAGGAAGTTTCTCGAAATGGAGAAAGGTGACCAGTGGTGTCCCACAGGGGTCAATGCTGGGGCCACTGTTGTTTGTGATAAACATCAATGATCTGGAAGAGGGCACTGTTGGTATGGTCAGCAAGTTTGCAGATGACACAAAGATTGGTGGAGTAGCAGAAAGCATAAGGGACTGTCAGAGAATACAGGAGAATATAGATAGACTGGAGAGTTGGGCAGAGAAGTGGCAGATGGAGTTCAATCCAGGTAAATGTGAGGTGATGCATTTTGGGAAGTCTAATTCTGGAGCAAATTATACAATGAATGGAAGAGCCTTGGGAAAAGTTGATGGGCAGAGTGATCTGGGAGTGCAGGTCCATTGTACCCTGAAGGTGGCTGCATAGGTGGATAGAGTGGTCAAGAAGGCATATAGTATTCTTGCCTTCATCGGACGGGTATTGAGTATAAGAGCTGGCAGGTCATGTTAAAATTGTACAAGACTTTGGTTCGGCCGCATTTAGAATACTGTGTACAGTTCTGGTCGCCACATTACCAAAAGGATGTGGATGCTTTGGAGAGGGTGCAGAGAAGGTTTACGTGGATGTTGCCTGGTATGGAAGGTGCTAGCTATGAAGAGAGGTTGAGTAGGTTAGGTTTGTTTTCATTAGAAAAAAGGAGATTGAGGGGGAACCTGATTGAGGTTTGCAAAATCATGAAGGGTAAAGACAGGGTGGATAGAGACAAGCTTTTTCCCAGGGGGAAGGATTCAGTAACGAAAGGTCATACTTTCAAAGTGAGAGGTGGGAAGTTTAAGGGGGACTTGGAACGCGTTGCCACCAGAGGTGGTAGAGGTAGGCACGGTAGATTCATTTAAGATGTGTCTGGACAGATGTATGATTAGGTGGGGAGCAGAGGGAAACAGATGCTTAGGAATTGGGTTTAGACGGTGGATTTGGATCAGCTCAGGCTTGGAGGGCCGAAGGGCCAGCTCCTGGGCTGTACATTGTCTTTGTTCTTTGTACTTCTTTGAAATTAGTCCTCAATATAAAGGAATACCAGTTAACAAACTGGCAAAAAAATTCAGCCAGTTCTGGAATCAGGTTCCTCCTCACCCCGCCGCTCCCCTCCCCCCACCTGCTGCCGCACCGACTCCCTGCCTCCCGCACTGAGGGTCAGTGCTAATGGAGTGTCACACTGTCAGAGGGTGAGGGCTGAGGGAGTGTCACACTGTCGGAGGGTCAATGCTGAGGGAGTGTCACACTGTCGGAGGGTCAGTGCTGAGAGAGTGGGCACAGTTGGAGGGTCAGTGCTGTAGACGTGGGCACTGTTGGAGGGTCAGTGCTGAGGGAGTGGGCACTGTCGGAGGGTCAATGCTGAGGGAGTGGGCCCTGTTGGAGGGTCAGTGCTGTGGGAGTGGGCACTGTCGGAGGGTCAGTGCTGTGGGAGTGGGCACTGTCGGAGGGTCTGTGGTGGGTGAGTGCGCACTGTTGGACGGACAATGTTAAGGGAGTGGGCACTGTTGGAGGGTCACTGCAGAGGGAGCGTCGCACTGTCGGAGGGTCAGTGCTGAGGGAGTGGGCCCTGTTGGAGGGTAAGTGCAGAGGGAGTGGGCACTGTCGGAGGGTCAGTGCTGA